>NC_044061.1:5044890-5054890 GCF_902167405.1 Gadus morhua | reverse complement strand
GCTAGCCTGTATGCTGGCGGCTAACCAATCGGCTAGCATGGAGGATGGCGGCTAACAGCTCTGCTAGCATGTACACCGGAGGCGAGCGTCAATAATGGTGTGGTGCATCACCGCCTCCACCCAAATACACCATCAGCTACAACCACAACACCCAGCTCCTAAATGTGTCCACCCCTCCTACTACTGGCTACATGGTCCATTCTACTTGTAGGCAGGGCTCCACTAGCATTGGACTTTAGCCCTTCCAACTCTTGCTTCTAACATTTAATTTCCCTGTCACAGCATAGGTATTTACAGGTATACTACCGTAGCAAGTTTCTTCCCGAAAAGGACTACATACTATAAGTCAACTTGTGCTTTGGTAAGACACATGAGATGACATCATCACCCAAGACTCCCTTTTTATAGTGTCATTGGGACTAACTGCCTACTACACAAAAGGTCATTAAAAGTTAATTATTCATATAAAAAGCTATTCACATCGGCCCAACGAGTGGGGTAATCAATGTGTACCAATGTTCTCCTCCTCATAAACTAGAGAAATCATGAAGTAGAGCAATCACCTCAGACATCACCCACAATAAAATGCGCCATCACATTCAGACCTGTTGCGTTACATCGGGGTCTGTGGGTGCATAGTGACACAGCTTTCAAAAATACAGGAAAATCCAAAACGTCTCGGGATCTTAACCAAAGTTGGGGTAGCTAGGGTACCAGTTGGGGTCCCAATAGGTACCGGTTGGGGTACCAGTAGGACCCGGTTGGGGTACCAGTAGGTCCCAGTTTGGGTATTAGTCTTGTCCCAGTTGGGGTACCTGTAGGGTAACAGTTGGGGTACCAGTCTGGTCCCAGTTGGGGTTCCTGTAGGGTACCAGTCGGTCCCAGTTTGGGTACCAGTAGGTCCCAGTTGGGGTACCAGTAGATCCCAATTGGGGTTGCAATAGGTACCAGTTGGGGTACTAGTTGGTGTACAAGTATGACCCATTCAGGGAGCCAGTTGAGGTCCCAGTCGGGTCAGCTGTTTGATACACAGTACATTACAAGAGCTAAACTACACCCCATAGTAGGCTGGTTCTAACATTCTGCAGGTCTGTCCGTCCCCACAGAAACAAACATCTCTCATGTTACCATTGGTTACCAGGGATATCCCAGCACTATCGGTCTCCACTAAAAAGCACTGCCTATAGGCTATACAACGTGTAATACAACTTTTAGTTTCTTATTTCTGGTGATTACATCGACCTTTGCAACATTGTCTACATAATAGCACCATAATATTACTGTTTAGTTGTACTCCCATTATACCCATGTCGTACTGGGAGACACCGAAAACCACAGTCTCTCACTGTTGGCCAGTACAATGCCAGCAGTTGTGAATGGAGCTGGGTGAGGGAGGCATGGTTAACATTACCGATATTAATCTATGGTGACAATAGATGACCTGGAAAACACCGAATCATACACACGGACACACACACGCACACGCACACGCACACACACACACACACACACACACACACACACACACACACACACACACACACACACATACACACACACACACACACATACTCACAATCACACACACATCTCAACGGTCAACCTGCGTTTTATAGTCACAGTTCAACCTGTGTTAATTGTAACACATTTGTCTTCAATATCAGGTTTAAAAACAGAATACATCGACATGGGTCTCGCTGGGGGTGGAGGCCAATATAAACAGGGGACGTTCCCACGCTGGTACTCTCTGAAACTGTTTCATGGTCACCAACCGGTTCAGTAGTTTGAAGAAAAGACTCCAATAAACCCTTAATCTCCGGTTTCATTTCAGACTTGTGTGTGAGGTAGGCCTTCCGAGACCAAAACAAACAATGGCCCGGGCATTACCTTGTCAGTAACTTGACTCGTCCTCCTACCTTGTATATATTTAGACCCACCTCAGTGTCCTGCCAGCAGCTTTAGAGCGCATATCCTCTATCCCGGTGCGGTGTTGACGGGACTACCTCAACCGGTCTCGCCTCCGTCTCAAGTCAAACCCTTCGCTGCGGCTGTCACTCAAAAGGGTGTCCCAAACTCCGATTATGACCGGCGATGAGGGGGTCCCCTCTGTTTCCAACTCCGCGCCTCGGTTCAGCCAGGGGACAAATGCAGCGCGACTTCCCTGGAAGTTGCTGCTGCGGGTTCCCAGGACAACTCGCAGCAGGAGGGATCAGGGGAGGGATCTCGGCTGACGCGCGCATGTGAAAGGTGTTTAAATCGCTCTTGGCACAGAGCGACAGGTTGCGCGTCGCGCAGAACCGGTCGCTTGGTGCCAAGAGCGATTTAAACACCTTTTACATCACCGGTTCACTTTTCACCCTTCGGTTTTACACTGAAATAAATATGCATGTGATCAAACTCGTCCATTTCAATAGTATGTGTGTAGTGAATTGCTTTGCAGGTGTGGAATATTAGACACACGTGTTATACGGCCTGGCTGTCGGAGTTGAATTCTGGCATATTGTCCTCATGTTCCAGAGGTGAAAGTTTTAATGCTTCTAGACAGTTTTTGTGTTTGTTAAAATGAAGACTTTACGTTCTCTCTGCAACACGTGGTGTTCCTGTTGGTTTGCACCGCCCTCTAGCGGCGGAATTGGCTCACTGCAACCCTACCATATTTTATCTGTATTTATAATACTTTAACATACACAAAGAGGAGTGGATCGTTTTGTGGACATTTCCCCCGGTGTTCCTGGTTTATATGGAGATTATGGACAGACGTATAACTGCCTTTATACAGCCGTGAAATGTATGGGGGTGAGGGGGTTGCGGCCATAAAACCTTCCAGGCCTTCTAATGAAAGTTGTCTGTGGCCCACCGGAGCTGCATGCAGGGCTCCTTGCAGGCACCCTGGTGCTGACAACAATGAAGGTCGTTTTGCATTGTTTATCAGGCACTCAGCAACCCTCCGAGGTGATTTAATTAACTCCGCCTCAGTCCCGCATGGCGTCCATCTCTATTGCTGCCTAACTTTGCGATCTAATACATTCGAGCTGAACAAGGACATGTATGTGATGATCGCTGACATCATGAAGTAATAGGCATATTCCATGTAACTTGGTGTTGTTAGCGGCTGGCTCCCAACCCAAAATAGAAGGCCGGTTTGCGTGTGTGTGTGTGTGTGTGTGTGTGTGTGTGTGTGTGTGTGTGTGTGTGTGTGTGTGTGTGTGTGTGTGTGTGTGTGTGTGTGTGTGTGTGTGTGTGTGTGCGCGCGCGTGCGTGTGCGTGTGTGTGTGTGTGTGTGTGTGTGTGCTTGGAGCTGAAGACGTGCGTATTGCTCTACCTTAAAGAATAACTGCTTAGTATAGGCTCACAGCAAGGGCTAAACGCAATAGGAAATTGGCTGTATCTATACAATCACAGTAGGATTAAAGTCTTTTGTTACCACCTTACAGATAAAGAGAGAAAAGACAAGTGGCAAGCCTTGTTTTATTTACTGGACACCACATCGACAGCCCACAGGACACCGTATAGACATGCATTCCTCTGTTCTATTGACTTTGTCCCACAGAATCAAGCTTATGAACAAACCCAATATATCAATGCACGTCTTTTGGTTTATCATTAATACCTTAATCACCTGACATACATTAATACGATAGGCGTCATAAAATAAAGTAACATTATAACAAAATACATGTGTTTTTACAGTACTATTTGGGTGATCTGTAGATTGCTTTCTGAAGGGCCTAATTGCTGAGGTTAATAAATTAAACACCTTTAAGTTTACTTTCGACTGTATAAAATGTTTAATTTGGTCGAAAGTCACAGAACCTATAACGTCCAGTAGGTGTCGATGTTGGTCCTACCGGTCCTTCGAGTAATGGGGATTAAAGATCTACCTAACGGCAGTGCAAGTGTGTGTGTGTGTGTGTGTGTGTGTGTGTGTGTGTGTGTGTGTGTGTGTGTGTGTGTGTGTGTGTGTGTGTGTGTGTGTGTGTGTGTGTGTGTGTGTGTGTGTGTGTGTGTGTGTGTGTGTGTGTGTGTGTGTGTGTGTGTGTGTGTGTGAGAGAGAGAGAGAGAGAGAGAGAGCGAGAGAGAGAGAGAGAGAGAGAGAGAGAGAGAGAGAGAGAGAGAGAGAGAGAGATTATGACATAAAAAAATGCAGTTGCATCTCCATTAGACAGAAAGGGGATTTGACCAACACACAATGTCTGTGCAACCCACCTTGATCCACCTTGATCCAGAGAGAGAGAGACGGGCACCACACACGTGTGTGTGTGTGTGTGTGTGTGTGTGTGTGTGTGTGTGTGTGTGTGTGTGTGTGTGTGTGTGTGTGTGTGTGTGTGTGTGTGTGTGTGTGCGTGTGCTCTGTTCAATCGGAATTCGGGATTATTAGTCTGGACTGGATTGGGAATGGTCAGGGAGCCGCCCTCCTATTGGTGGACGAGACACTGACTGGTTGTTTGAGGGGGTGGGGCCTGGGAGGCGGGCTGTACAGGGGAACACCGAAGTGTATGATGTCTAAATTTAGCCAATGGCACTGCTGGTGGGGTGGGGCTAATCCTCTTTACACTGGTATTATCTGGCCGAGGGATTAGGGAGCTTTGCTTCTATGCAGGACATCTACTCTCCACCCTGACGCCCTGGACTGTACCATGTCGCACCGTGGGGGGGTGGACAGGTGGCTTCTGGGTAATGGAGGGATGAGTAGGTTATATAGGTGAACTCCGACCAATATCGAACGAATGGGGTCGGTGGGAGGGGCGCAAGGATCGGGGTTCGATCCCCAATGTCCGCAGCCTACCTGCAGAGAGCAGTGTGCCCCTCCCGCACCTGCTCCTTACTGACGTGTATCTGAACTGTGATGAACATAAATAAATGAAGACGTCCCCCAAAAAATGACCTTTCAAACCACTTATAACAATGGGGGGGGGGGTCTGCACCTGTGGGGTTGTCGGTTCAAACCCTGGGGGGTGTCGTCGGACCCCCCCCCCCCCCCCTCAAGACCCCGGCTGCAGAAGGGGGGGGGGCAGGCTATCCTGGGGTGACCTGATGAGGAAGCTGCCATGGGGCCAAGCACTGACCTCAGACCTTTTTCTTTCCATATGGAATGCAGCCCACGGTGCGTTCATGTGCGTAGTGCGTACTATTCACTAATATGCAGTTATGAAAATGTATTGCTTGTATTACTGCGCAGAATATCTGGTGGGTCTTAGGCACTAAAATACCTCCACAGGGAGGTTGGGAACGAACCCCTGATCCAAGACCCCCCCAGGCCCACCTCAACCCGCCCAGTACCCCCAAGGAAGCGGTCATCAGTAGAGCCTGTTGCACTGCTTGCTCTGATGGGCCGTACTATTAGGTCATGTAGCAGGGGGGTGGATCATATCGTGAAGTTGGAGTCCTAATCCGTGCCGGGCTGACAGCTCGGCCTAGCTCCAGTAATATGAAGGCTGTACCATCTGATAGGACATATACCATCGGAAAGGAATATCTCTCCTCCCATCGCTTCCTCAAACTGGTTTTATTTTAGGTTGGAAAGGAGCGTCCAGTCTGGTAAGACTTCAGTTTCTTCCCTTGGTATTTTCATGTGTTTAAGGAAGTAAGGATGAGTGTGACGAGTTGTAGGTGGTCCAGATTTAGGATAAAGATAAAACCGTCAGAAGGAAAATACAGTAGCAGTTGTAGCAGTAGTTACACTTGAAGCAGTAACTTTTGGAAGACAATGGACGATGTGACTTTCAATGAATAATTTGTAGGATTATTAGTTGTTAATGCTTTTCGTCATTACATTGGGAAAGCAGTCAATATGTATTATCATTATCCATGCATATCTGAATGTACTTTTAATTCAGAGGTGTACAATGACCAATGCTAACAAACACAGTTTATACACTCAAATAAACTATTTCAAGCAGTTGACTCATATCATTAAATAACCTATTCACTAACAATGCTGTACACAGACCAAAGAGTGTGATGGTGCAAATATCTTTCTCTGAGATACTCTCTGATCTTTGGTGTTAGCTAGGGTGTTTCAGAGCACGTCCACAATGCCTTTAATCAATGTCGTGCAGAAATGGTCTGCGATATAGATTAGACCACGGGATTAATATCTGATTACATAATGGTGTATCAATGACTGATATTAAACATTTGGGTTGTGGGAAGGCGGACTGCTATTTGACTGGCTGGCAGAAGGTCATGTGACAAGGTCTCTATGCCCTCTGTCGCCGGTCATGGGGATTAAGGTGAACTCAGCTCAGGCCTGCCACACACACACACACACACACACACACACACACACACACACACACACACACACACACACACACACACACACACACACACACACACACACACACACACACACACACATACACTCACACGCTTACACGCTTACAAACACCTATGCATGCACACAAGCCCATGTACATGCAAACGCAAGAATGAACAGATGCAGACACACACACACAAACACACACAACAAGCAAACACAATATGATCCATCCAGGTATCGTGGTGAACAGAAGGAGTCAAACTATTGATGCCGTGCTCAATCATTCAGTTTAATGTTGCTCCAGGTCAAACACCCATCATGGTTCCATGGCTACCATGGTAATTGAGGTGATATTCGGTGATTAAGCAGACTTTTGGTTTGCTATAGCTTGTTTCTATGTCAACGCACTTTAAGCAGTTTGTTTGATTGATACATTTTATACCTGAATGATTCTTTCACTTGTTGACCATACATCCTTGTTGAAGGCACCTATTGTAAGTCGCTTTGGACAAAAGCGAATATATTGTATGTGATGTGATGGTATGACGCTGTGTCAGGGGCTCCAGGCTACAGGGTCCTTCCATCATCCTGAGATAAATAGAGAGAAACATAGTGAAGGTAGGCTTGAACATGTTTCAGGTCTACTGACACTATTGGAAGTGGCTTGACCAATCAGGGACTCGCTTGACCAATCGGGGACTCGCTCGCCCAATCAGGGACAGCCCTGACGTTGGCATAATATTGGGTTGATAAACCCAAACCTCGCAGAGAGGGAGGGAGGGAGAGAGGGAGAGAGGGAGGGAGTTATTATCATTATGTAAGCCACAGCTGTGCTGGACTTGGGGCAGTGAAGGACAATTCTCTCTCTCTCTCTCTCTCTCTCTCTCTCTCTCTCTCTCTCTCTCTCTCTCTCTCTCTCTCTCTCTCTCTCTCTCTCTCTCTCTCTCTCTCTCTCTCTCTCTCTCGCTCTCTTTCTCTCTCTCTCTCGCTTTCTCTCGCTCTCTCTCGCTCTCTCTTTCTCTCTCTCTCTCTCTCTCTTCCCTCTCAAATCCACCAATGTTTCAGAGAGCACCTCCTTCTCTACCTGCCCCTAGTACACACCAGGCTACATCTACATGATATGAAGGGATGCAGTCTTGTGTTAGGCTGAATAGTGCTGTGCTATTTCGCCTCATATCATGATATCATGATATTCCGATGCGATTGAGAACCAGTAAGTGATTTCAAAAATGTTGGTCCAAACTCAGTAATCCTTTCTGTACCCACCACAATCACCTCTCTCTGTGAACTTCTCTGGGAAAATCCCACGCACACGCACACGCACACACACACACACAGGACCAGCGATGAAATTTCCCTAAGCGGGATTAAATCATTGCACCCATCGTCATAACGACGAGATGTGGATACCGGTTAGAGGACTCAGCAATGTCTGTCTGTCCATCTGTCAGTCTGTCATAACATTATGTCGGAGAAAGGTGTGGGCTCTCCGCCCAGAGATGCCTACACAGGTAGACTGCAGCGCATACAACACTAGAACATCTTAATCCAAGGGTTGATCATACATCTCTGAAGCAAGTGATGTAGATCTAGTTGGTTAGCAAATGATCCGGTTAGTATATAGTACTTGGTATCTGAGAGTGCGGCACCCCTGTTTTAAACACCTGCTGATTCTTCTGATGAGGGAGCCCAGTGCAAAAGCAAATCTAAAGACTGTATTGAGTACTCTTCTCTCCTCTATCAGACCTCCATCATTCTGTCTCTCCTCCATCCTCCCCTAATCATTTTGTCTCCCCTCTATATTCCCTTCATTATTCTGTCTCTTCTAATTATTCCCTCCATCATTCTGTCTCTACTCTAGAGTTGTCGAGATCATCCCTCTATCATTGTGTCTTGTTCAGATCTTGCCTCCATCAATCTGGAGTTGAAGTGAGCATCAACAACAGTGTTTTCCTGTAGTCTGTAGTATGGTAGTCTACACGCGTGCTGAGATTTACCTCTACTTTCACCCTGGAATTGAATTTCCCCGTGACTTGCTGTTTTTATTCACCCAAGCTGTACCTCACTGCGGCCAGCCTTGGTTGCCCAAGGCACCCTGAGCTCACCAGTGACCAGCGTCTCTCCCTGTGTTTCAGACCCAGAATGTCCTTCTGCGTTCCCCGGGACACTTAAGGACCTTCTCCCCTCCCCGCCCCCAAAGAGTAGCCCAGACTAGTGACCCCGGCCTCAGCCTCCATCACCCCTGGACGCCCCCCCAACCCCCCCCAAGAGAGAGCCCGAGAGAATAGAGACACACCTTCAGAGGAGCATGACATTATAGCGTCCTCCATCTCGAAGCATCTCCCGTGCACCACGAGCCAGGGGCCGCCAGCCGACACCCCCTGACCATGGAGGACCCGTACCAGAACAACGTGACCCAGCCGCAGGGGGGCGACGGAGGCCAGTTCACCTACCCCCCCCAGGAGGGCAGCGGGCCCGACGGCTACCCCTACCAGACGGACTTCCCCGCCAAGGACGAGGAGGATGCGGCCAGCGACGCCACGGAGGGCCACGACGAGGGCGAGCAGATGTACGAGGGCGAGTACCAGGGCATCCCCCACCCCGACGAGATCAAGGAGGCGCGCCGTGCCGCCCGCATGGAGGCCCGCCGGAAGGCGCGGCAGGAGGCGCAGCTCGAGGACGAGGACGACCTGCCCGACCAGTACGAGAACATCATGGAGGACTGCGGCCACGGGCGCTTCCAGTGGACGCTGTTCGCCGTGCTGGGGCTGGCGCTGATGGCGGACGGCGTGGACAGCTACGTGGTGGGCTTCGTGCTGCCCAGCGCCGAGAAGGACATGTGCATCACCAACGCCGACAAGGGCATGCTGGGTAAGTGGGCGGCGACAAGGGGCAAGGGGTTCTGTTATGGGTTTGGGTGAAGGTGATTGTTTCGGCTGCCCTTGATTACAGTAGATAGGGGCGTACTGTATTATATATGGTAATGATATATAACGGTAACACTTTACAATGAGGGTACAGTAATTAATCATTAGTTAACATCATGCATTGGGTTAATTGAATGAATTGATGAGCATTAATTCACAATTAACTAAGATTAAATTAATAGTTAACTAGTGGTCTATGTTAATTAATTTGAATCAATTGATGTCAATCTATGTACCCTTATTGAAAAGCAATATGCATGCTCTGGTTTATATATCAATAATACAAGTAATACAAAATACGGAGCGATCATAAGTTAAAAGGAGTGATTCAGCTACAGCCTCTCATATGCAGAAGTACATTATAATATCCTTTGTCTTCAGTCTCACATGGTTTTTAAGAATATAGATGCCTGATCTATTTTGCCTCTGCCTGATGACATATCAGATGCCTGGTGGAACTGTTGAGGTGAAGACAGACCTTCTTGTCATGGAAGTTAGAAAGCATTCATGACATGAATGCTTCATATGCTGGACAATTACAGTATTATTGAGAGTGTGGCCAGAAGAAAAATGAGGAGGGGAGAAACAGAACCAGAAACATAAAGTTATGTTTTATGGACACTGTGGAAAATGAATGAATGATCCAAGTTTTACTAAAATAGCGGAAAAGGTGGAGACATTGATAGCGTGTGTTACTTGAAGAAGAATAAGATCATATATACATAGACAGATAGACAGATAGAAAGATAAACAGATAGACAGATAGACAGATAGACAGATAGACAGATAGACAGATAGACATATAGACAGA
>NC_044061.1:4987390-5032390 GCF_902167405.1 Gadus morhua | reverse complement strand
AATGCATCTGGTCTGTCCAATGCAATTGCTATGTCCATATCAAATAAACACTAAATAAAAATAAAATAAACCTTGAGGAACAGCAGCAGACTGTTGCCCAGCCAGAAGACCGTCCTGGAGGTAGACAGGGCAGCAGACTGAAGTCCACCCAGAAGACCGTCCTGGAGGTAGACAGGGCAGCAGACTGAAGTCCACCCAGAAGACCGTCCTGGAGGTAGACAGGGAAGCAGTCTGAAGTCCACCCAGAAGACCGTCCTGGAAGTAGACAGGGCAGCAGACTGAAGTCCACCCAGAAGACCGTCCTGGAAGTAGACAGGGCAGCAGACTGAAGTCCACCCAGAAGACCGTCCTGGTAGCCCGCCTGGAGGTAGACAGGGCAGCAGACTGAAGGTTCATTGAATACACCTGAACTCATATCTAGGATACACCTGTGATAATATTTGTTATACCTGGCTTCATCGTATTATTATAATTCTAATATAACTGAGTTTTTTCCTTCAATAAAGGCTTGCGGATATTGACTGCTGATACCTGATTTGAATATATGACTCCAGAACACAATAGTAATGCTATAGAGTGGCGAAGTCACGCCCCTTCCGGTAGAGCCCATGGGACCTATGAGATCGAAAAATAGGTATGGGTTTCAATGGAGAGAAAGTAATTATCTTCTGGTCCCAGTCTTTAAATGCCCCGGATTATACATGTTGTTTGTGGATTTAAATGATATTTTTTCATGTCAAGAGTTTGACCGTTTATTGTGTAATTGTTCAGTTAAAGGCTGTAGAGAAAACACAATGAGAAAGACTGTCTTGTATGTGCTGTCACATGGGCCGTCACGCTCCCTGCGACTGGCAATCTCCCCATCAGCATAACTATAACTCTCCACATGCCCTAATTTATAATGGTTTTCACCTCTTTTGATCCTCCCCTTTGGAAAAAAACTCACATTATCAAACTTCTTCACAAAAATGTTTAGTTTTCTTTGCATGAAAAATTATCATTTAAATCCACAAACAACATATGTGTAATCCGGGGCATATAAAGACTGGGACCAGAAAATAATTACTTTCTCTCCATTGAAACCCATTCATATTTTTCGATCTCATAGGGCTCTACCGGAAGGGGAGTGACCTCGCCACTCTATAGCATTAATAAATAAAAGGTGACCTAATTACTGTAAGACTGTAATACTCTCTAGTCATAGTTGGTTGTTCCAGCCCTCTTCAGAGTCCATGGGGTCAGAGCAGGCGGTCAGGCCAGGGCGTCAGACAGGTGCGGCTGGCCAGGGAGGTCTCTGGGGCTGGGGTCAGGGTGGGGGTCAGGGAGAGGGCCAGGGCAGTACCCAGGGGAAGGTGACAAACTCCCAGGCCGACCCCAGTGGACTCCTCTTCTATCTGGGAGGACTGGCACCGACTGCACGCGATCACTGGGGGAACACTGATTGGCTGAGGGGTGGATGGGTGATGAACGGGGCTGAGTTGTGTGTGAATGGGGGATGAGTGTTGGGTGAGTGGGGGGTACGTTTTGGGGGGCTGGCATGTTACTGGGGGTTGAGTGGTGGGTGATTAGTGGGTGAGTTTGCGGTACTGGTGTGTTACTGGGGGTTGAGTGGTGGGTGATTAGTGGGTGAGTTTGGGGTACTGGTGTGTTACTGGGGGTTGAATGGTGGGTGATGCTGGTGAGTTACTGGGGGGTTGAGTAGTGAATGAGTCGGGGTGCTGGTGAGTTACTGGGGGGTTGAGTAGTGAATGAGTCGGGGTGCTGGTGAGTTACTGGGGGATGAGTAGTGAATGAGTCGGGGTGCCGGTGAGTTACTGGGGGGTTGAGTAGTGAATGAGTCGGGGTGCCGGTGAGTTACTGGGGGGTTGAGTAGTGAATGAGTCGGGGTGCTGGTGAGTTACTGGGGGGTTGAGTAGTGAATGAGTCGGGGTGCTGGTATGAGACTGGGGGTTGGGTGGTGGGTGAATTTGGGGGTACTGGTGTGAGACTGGGAGGTTAATCCCACAACATAGACCCTCGGTCTTCTCAGAGTTCATTGCTGGCTCACACCAGCTCTGCAAAGCATTATGACTATGATGTCCTTGAAAAATGATAGACGCCTGCCTCAATACAAAATGGAATTCAGTTCATTTCAATACAATTCTAAATAGATTTATTGGCATGAAATGTAAACATTTACATCGCCAAAGCATTTGACAAATTAAACAAGGAAAAATAACCTACTGATAAAAGTAATTAGGAGTTAGGATTATTTTAGTTAATGGGCAGACATAAAATGAATATTCATTGTTAATTGTATCGTATTATTAACATGGTTATTAATCAACAAAATAAATATATACAAATATATTGTAACACTTACCATTGATTAACATTAGTTAGTGCAGTGATTAGCATTATTCTGGATCATTAGCATAGGGGTTAGGGTCAAGGTTAGGGGGTAGGGGGTAGGGGTAGGAGTATTGGTTTAGGGTTAGGGTTAACCCTATTAAATAATGGATACATTAATCCCTTAGTTTACATGAACACCGTTAACTTAGTTGACCTAACTTAACACCATTACTGTTGATGACTTCATTAGAAAACTATTACTAGACCATTAATAATGCCAAAGTAATTTTTAAACCAGTTCAGGGCAATATCCTCCACTCCATATCTATTTAATTTGGAAATCAGAATACTGTGGTTAACGGTATTGAATGCTTTGCTTGGGTCTAAAAAGGTGCCAATGGCAAACTTACTATTGCCCATTGTGGTTGAAATTATGTTAGTTAGCTCGAGTAATGCATGCTCTGTTGGAATGTTTTTTTTTTACGGAATCCATATTGCTATTGTATTGATATGAAAATGAGAGCAACTTGGCAGGGGGAGGGTAAGATAGATAAAATAGATGATCAAACAGATTATCATCAATCTGAGGTTAAATGAGCCAAGGCAAAGTGTTTCATATCAGAGATTGAGTGAGAGAGAGAGAGAGAGAGAGAGAGAGAGAGAGAGAGAGAGAGAGAGAGAGAGAGAGAGAGAGAGAGAGAGAGAGAGAGAGAGAGAGAGAGAGAGAGAGAGAGAGAGAGAGAGAGAGAGAGGGAGGGAGAGAGAGACAGAGACAGAGAGAGGGAGAGGGAGAGAGAGCGAGAGAGAGAGAGAGAGAGAGAGAGAGAGAGAGAGAGAGAGAGAGAGAGAGAGAGAGAGAGAGAGAGAGAGCGAGAGAGAGAGAGAGAGAGAGAGAGAGAGAGAGAGGGAGAGGGAGAGGGAGAGGGAGAGCGAGAGAGAGAGAGAGAGAGAGAGAGAGGGAGAGAGAGAGAGAGAGAGAGGGAGAGAGAGAGGGAGAGAGAGCGAGAGAGAGCGAGAGAGAGAGAGAGAGAGAGGAGAGCTGTCAGTGGCTTCTCACAGCAGAGGCGTGAAGTGGCACCTAGAGGTGACCTGGGCAGGGTCAGGCTGTGCCCTCACCCAACGAGAACATCAACACAACACTGATTCCCAGCCCAGCTACAGGGAGCTAACGAAGCTAGCACGCTTCATTGTCCATCATTATCTTCCCATTCACAACGGTTCTACCCATGGTGTCCAGGGTGCTTACTCATCATCATCCATCAGTATCTTCACATTCACACTTGTTCGACCCAGCATGGGGCTACAGGGAGCTAGCAAAGCAGTCAAGCTTCATTAACCATTATTAGCTTTCTATTCATACTAGTTCCTCCAAAGATTCTACCAGGAGCTAACAGAGATAGCACGATTCATTAACCATCATAAGCTTCTGTTCACACTAGTTCTACCCAGGATGCTACCAGGAGCTAACAGAGAGATAGCATGCTTCATTAACCTTAACAAGCTTCTTTTTGACACTAGGTTTGACCAAGGATGCTACCAGGAGCTAACAGAGATAGCATGCTTCATTAACCTTCACAAGCTCCTTTTGACACTAGGTTCAACCAAGGATAATACCAGCAGCTAACCCGCTTCATTAACCATCATTAGCTTCCATTTCACTCCACCCATTTTGCTACAGAGAGCTATGGAACCTACCATGCTTCATTAGCCATCATTAGCTCCAAATTCACACGCATTGCCTGTGACCTGGGCTACTTTTGCTAACTGCTAACCAGTTCTAGCTAAGCTAGTTAAGAGGTCAAAAGTTGCACACACAAAGGGGCGGCGATATTCCCTGTAGTCTGGAAAAATAAAGGATACAGAACAGCAGAGCAAAAAAAAAGATAAATTAAAAAAAATTTATTAGCCGCTGTGCTAGCATTGCTCTGTTGTCCTGCAAATGCTGATCTGAAACTTTTCCAGTAACACTCAATTTAATCAGCTAAAAAAAAAAATCATATTCTTGTCTTAATTCTTTTCATAACCATTGAGATTTATAAGTTAAAGACAACGTCTCTTCTGATCCAAGAGATAACAAACCCACGGGCCGTACCTTATAATGACCCCATTCACACCTCCTAACCCCATCACCCCTATGTAAATACCTTATAATGACCCCCACACACCCCTCACCCCGTCACCCCCAGCAAAGAACCTGCAGGGTACACCAGTATCTCTAACGATATCTGGATCTCTAACGATGAATTGGACCACTCATTGCTCCAATAACAAAGCTTTTCGAATCTGTGTCCCTTTGGATAAATTGTCTGTTAAATTATATCTTTAATTATAATGTTGCTTAAAATGATATTATGCAACGCAATATAATGACGTTGAGTTATATTTTGTTAACAAAAAGCACTTATGTGTTCTTCGTGTGTCCCCTTGAATAAATTTGCTAAGTGAGTCGAGATGTAAGTTCTTTTAATGTAATTTCTTGCACTTTCTGCTAATATCTTCTCCTAATATCTTTTTAAATGACATTACATGACAAGGCTTGTCCTCAATACATTACATGTCTTCAATGTAATGTCTCATAACTTGTGATGGTGTAATTAAGAGGTTGGGCGATGACTCCTTCGTATCGGAGCAGTAGAGGTGTTAAAACAGAGACCACCTCTTTGATATCATCCTATAGATCACAGTTCACACAAAAAGTGAAACCATTCCAAAACCCCTGTTCCTCACCGGCTCCCGTGCATGTGCCCAACTCATTACCCCAGAGCACAGTTTCAAAACACAGAGACATAATCTGTTGAGTGTTTTGGAGCAGGAGTCAAAATTCACACTTCAACGGCTGCTACCGAACTGTCCTCCCACCGAGAGAGAGAGAGAGAGAGAGAGGGAGAGGGAGAGGGAGGGGTAGAGAGACACAGGAGAAGAGTGGGGAGAGCGGACAGGAGAGAGGGTGGGAGACAGAGAGAAGCAGCGGGGCAGGGGTCCGAGGGGGTGTGTGTTGTGCCTCCGTGGGCTGATCTCCGCTCCGCCGGGGGAACCCAGAGATGTTGAGCAGGAGTCTGTGGAGGTGTGACTTCACACCTCGGCTCCTCTCCTCTCCTCCTCCTCTTATAAAGGAGACTCTTGGAGCAGCTCCACTCACACTCGGCTCTCCACCGCACACACACACACACACAGACACACAGACACAGCCAGACCCATGGATATCTCTTCTGCCTCTCTGCTGGCCTGTGGCCTGGCCTACCGCTGGACGAGCCCCAGCCCCGGCGGCTCAGACTCCGACCTCTCCAGCCTCTCGTCCCCGGAGACCCACTCCCCGCTGGGCTACCTGGACTCCAGCTTCTCCCCTCCCCCCTCCTCCTCCTCCTCCTCCGACCCCCAGCCCCCGTCCCGCCGCTCGGCCCTGGATCCGGAACGCCGCCGCGCCGGCGCCGCCACACCGGGCTCGCCGGGCTCCGGGTCGCCCTCCTCCTCCTCCACCGGGAGCGTCCGCCGGCCCGCCCGCCGGGGCCGCGTGCGCAGCAAGCAGCGGGAGAGCGCCAGCGAGAAGGAGAAGATGAGGATGCGGGACCTGACCAAGGCGCTCCATCACCTGCGCTCCTTCCTGCCGGCCTCGGTGGCGCCGGCGGGACAGACGCTCACCAAGATCGAGACGCTGCGCCTCACCATCAGCTACATCGCCTACCTGTCGGCCCAGCTGGGCCCGGGACAGGGGGCTCTGTTTGAGGGCTCCCCCGGCGAGGTGTCCCCCCGCGAGGAGGAGGCCTCCTCCACGGACACCCTCCGGTACTTCCAGTCCCTCTGCTCCTCGGCCGCGGCCCAGTGGAGCGACCAGCAGGCCCCCGGGGGCCAGGGCCAGTACCAGACGCCGCTCCCCGTCCAGGCCGCCGCAGTGCACCCTGGGAACTGTAGTTACGGCATCGACGTCCACGGGTACAACAGTGGACAGTACGGAGGACAGTGCACGGCTGCGCCACAAGGGGGCGTGTTCGCCAACAACATGGAGATCAGCCTGCTGTCGCCGGGGGCAACACACCACTCCCACTGCCAGGTAAGAATCGGACCTGAAATGGTACAACTTGATGTTGTATGTTTCATTATTAGCCTCAACAGTTTGTCTTCTTCCACATTTGCCTAAATCTTCATTAAAGTAGTAATGTCTACAATATTCATTATATAATTAGTTGAAATTGTTTAATGTGTCATTTGTTAATGTTTATGAACTAATACAAGACATTAGGGGATAAACTTTTTTACATTTATTTGATGCTAATATTTGATATTAATTTTTATTATCTTCTCTATGTTTGCAGATGTCTGGTCCGCTCGTGGCAAGAGAGTACTGGGGTTGAACTGGTTCTCCACGTCCACCAGTAGGACCAGTTAACCCCGTCCCCCGTCCCCCAACACTCTACTGCCTGGCTAGCCTCAGCCACATTATTTATGATTGAATATATCTTATTGACTATGATATTTATTTAATAGGTATGAAATGTCTTTCACTGTAAATACTGTAATATGTGTATTATCTATTTTTTATAATTCTTTATACCACTATTTATAATAAAAATGATGAATAAAATATGTTGTTGTTGTTGTGTTTGACCACTGGCCCAACCAGCTGTGAGACATTATCTCCCAACACACACTCTCTCCAAAGTGTAAACAACTGCAACAGTTTCTCATCCAAACCGGATTTCAACACAATTCAATTCAATCTTATTTGTATAGCCCTTAATCACAGGTACAGTCTCAAAGGGCTTAACAGGCCGTATATTTATGACATCCCCTTGACCCTAGCTCCCCAGAGGGCAAGAAAAACCTCCCTCAATTAGCAAGGAAGAAATCTAGAGGAAGAACCCAGATTGGTGGAACCTCCTTCCAGGGTTGATCAGGAGTGCAATGGGTGCCATAATTGACGTACATATAGACATACATACATACATACATACATACATACATACATACATACATACATACATACATACATACATACATGCATACATACATGCATACATGCATACATGCATACATGCATACATGCATACATACATACATGCATACATACATACATACATACATACATACATACATACATACATACATACATACATACATACAGGACATTTTAAATCGGTGATGGGGTCGTTTAAATGTAAGAGAGAGTTCAGGGATTCACTTGTAGTCACTGTGATATGCCAGACGTCCAGGCGAAGTCCTTAATGACCGGTCATTAAGGAGCAATTAGGGGTTAGACAGTGCAGAGACATGTCATTAAGGGCCTGTTGGGGTTAGAAAAGGAATACAGATAACAAAGTAAGGGTTGGCCAGTGAATAGGCACAGGTATGAGTGTCTGTCATTTACATAATTATTATTAATTGATTCATAGTTTTAATGGAGCAGACTTTTGAACATAGTTGACTAAAATCCATTTATTTTTTAAAGTTCTTAGAGGAAGGAGGAGGATCTTGCAGTTTTCAAGTTAATATTGACGACAGACGGGAGCGAGGATGAGACAGATATTGTTAATTTACTCCATGTTTAAAAACCTTGAGGGAGGGAAACATTTTTTATTTTCTGGATTTAATCACATGGATGCTAGTGGGTTAGTTTTAGGGTTTTAGGGAGCCAACTTTATAGCGATGAATAAATGTTTTTAAGTTATTTTTATGGCAGAGGATAACTCAATAGTATAATTGATCAAAGTTGGTTCAAATATGGATAAATAAAATATGCATATGCTACTGGAAAATGACTGCTTGATTGCCAACTTTCACTTATGGTGACTATAATTACTTTTAATATTACTGTCTTATAGGATCACAACTCCAGTATTACATTCTCATCACTTTCTGACCCATTAAATTACATATAATTCTAGGTCTGATACTTGAGGTCGAATTGAAAGACATTGAACACAAACAAAGCTCTTGTCTTGAAATCGCTCAGAGGCCTTTGGGTGTCCACTATACCCACTCACTCCAGTATAGAAAACATCTTCACTGAAGATCAAGGAGACGAGGTGAAGACGCCATGTTTCGTAAGCAAGGGCTAGCCCGGGGCACCGCTGAGTCTAGACTTCGAATGAGTCTCACCTCCAGAGCTAATGAACTGCTACAAGCAGCTTAGCTTTGGCTCTGCGTATTAGCTCGGAGAATTAGCGCCCATTGTTTGCTTTAGCACATGGCTGCAGTTCATTTGATATGCTAATAGCGGCCTTACACACTAATGTGAGCTAATGTGCTGAGATCTTTCATCTGCGGGTGTCAGTGTGGTGGGATGAAAAGAAAACAGAGGAATGAGGGTCCATCACGAAGACACTTCCACTGGCGTGTGTGGATTAGGAAGAATTAGCTTTGGGAAAGCACTCATTAGTGTAATGAAACTTCCTCAGATACAATGCATTTCCCATTTCCTCAGATTGAATCATCTATTTTCTAAGGGGTTCTGATGTGTGAAACTTTTCCTTTTTATTCCTCTTGAAATTTATATGCTAAGAATAAAGTTGTGGAATAGGTGAGTGGTACATAAGAAGAATATCATATCCGTTTACAGGCTGTGTGTCTGAATGGTGGAAGCCAGAGACTGACGATGGTTTACTTCCTTATCTCTCTTCTGCTCTTTCGCGTTCCACTTTACAGAGTATGTTGGACATTCAAATATTAAAGTTGCCTTGATTTCAATTTGATACTCTTCCCCCCACCCCCCCCCCCCCAACCCACCAGGTCCATCAATGTCTACAGGGTGACAAACCCCCCCCCCCCCCCCTGACCAAAGCCTTATGAGTAAAGATTACAACTCAGTCAAGGCATAAGTGATGACAACATAGATACCATAACACTGGTTATCGTTTCTCGTCACCTGCGGTCCCTCTATTTACCGTTGTACCATTTATTCATCTCAGAAGACAGTTTCTCCCAAAGTGGTCAGCAGGTCGTTGCGGAGCAGGTAGAGGGCACCGCGCTCAGGATGCCTACAGGTAGACTCGGCCCTCAAACCCAGGACCTGTCAGCCCCACGCCCTACGGCCACTACACTATCCTCTAGAAGTATTCACTGTTTTATCACCAAAGTAGACCCCATAGCTGACCCCAGAGCCCTGGGAACGGACTCTGCCTCACCTGTCAGAGGTGACAGTGTCGTCATGGTAACACTTGGTGTTACAAACACAACAAACCAACGAGTGGATTTGAATGTCATTCGAATGCACGACAATGCATCATCCTTCAACCGGAGCAACAGTAAGGATAAGAAGCAGACACTGCCGTTGGTCATGGTTTGAAGATAGGGGATGTTCTTTGAAAAAACGTCAAGCTGCAGTGTAAACAACTTCCTGTCTTTGATGTCACTTCCTTCCCTTCATGAGCTCATAATGTGTGTAAATCCACTAATCAAATTCAATTAACACATTGATTCAACGTTTGAGAGGTTTAGCCTAATCCCCTGAGTTGTGTGAGTCTGTGTGTGTTTGTGTGTGGAGGGGCGTGTGTGTTTGTGTTTGTGTGTGTGTTTGTGTGTGTGTGTGTGTGTGTGTGTGTGTAGTTGTGTCTATGTGTGTTTGTGTGTGTGTATGTGTTCTCGTGTTTTTGTGTGTGTGTGTGTGTGTGTGTGTGTGTTTGTATTTGTGCAGTTCTGTGTATGTGCTTGTGTGTGTATGTGTGCCTGTGTGTGTGTGTGTGTGTATGTGCTTGTGTGTGTATGTGTGCCTGTGTGTGTGTGTGTGTGTGTGTGGGGGGGAGGGAGAGCGAGTGTTTAACACGCCCAGGAGGTGTTCACCAGGGATAATGAACCGGGGTGAAAAGTGACACGCACAGCTGTGGGAACTGCAGCCAGGGTGCGTCTCCACAGCCCCGACACCAGCCAATCAACACTCAGAACCCGCCTCCAACACAAAACCAGCCAATCACAACAGCCAAAACTCAGAATAAGCCAGCAAAATATGAGATGACTGAAAATGGCTTGGAATCGTAGCGAAATGAACACTGAAGTTGTATCTAGAGAAACATTTATTTATAATCATCAAACTTCCATGCATTTATTTGATAACCCCAAAAAAAAAGAGATTAGAAAACATGTTTGACCCATGAGCCACGAGCCCTGCAGGCCCACGGCGCCGGGGGGATGTTGACCGCTGAGGACACAGCTGTCGCCCAGCAGAGGAACGTGTCGAAATGTCGGAGGTGGGCGACTCCCAGTTCAGAGTTTGTCACCCTGTAGACATCGATGGAGCTGGTGGGTGGGGTGGGGGGGGTCCTGGTAGCAGACAGCTGCATGGCACACTTCTGCTGGGAAGTCAGAATGGGGCTGCGCTGGGGCTGGTCGTTGTGTTTACTAATGATGGCGTTTCCTGGCGGCTAGATAAGGAGCACTGAGCTGATAACATTTCAATGTACGCCATGATTTATATGTTTTCATACGTTTTTCACGTTTTCCCTCTCTTGCTGCCGCTAAACAATCAGACTGTAATCTGAGGTAACAACTACCAATAAAAGTGCTTCATCTTTACCTGGGTTACATAACTTTTGTTTTCTAGATAATCCAGCATGTTTCCCTCTAACCCAGAGGTGCTTGATCAAACACCCCATCTCTACCAAGCACGTTCTCCTGTCTCCGGTCCTGTCACTCAGTAGCTGCTTCCGTTTATGATTCCCTATGATCTGCTTCTGCTGCTCCTTCGGGGTACACCCATCCTATCCGCAGCTCCCGGGGGGGGGGGGGGGGGCGGTGTGAACGGGCCTCAGGAGATCCTCACACCTCACCATGGGAGAGAAGCTTTTCCCATGGACCCCCAGCCCGGGTGTCAGGCCTGCTCTGAGTGGTTCCCAGGAGCCGAGGTGACCGCCGTAGGTGCCACATCGCACCTCGGGGGCCTTATAGGGAAGGCCCTCGACTGCTGTTCCTCACAGAATCTCCTGCCTCCCTCCGCAGACACACTCACCGAGGAGAACCCTCTACCCACCGTCTTCTACTCCCACCAGCCACCAGCAGCAGCCATGGATGTGTCCTATTGCTCCGCTGCCCTGCTGCCAGAGATCCACAGCCAGCTCCCGTTTGACTACGAGGCCCTAATGGGCCCGGGCTGCTGGGCTCCGCCGGCCTGCGACCAGGCCTCCGACTCGGGATACTTCAGCGCCAGCGGCAGCAGCCTGTCGCCCACCTCCTCCGTGGACTCCTTCAGCTTCTCCCCGGCGCACCTTTCTGCTGCTGCGGCCGCTACTACTGCTGCTACCGCCGCCGCCATCGCCGGGCCGGAACCAGACGACTTGGACTGTCTGTTGTCCTCCCTGAACAGGCTGACGGGAGCTCCTCCCCCCCCGCCAGCGGCGGCGGCGGCCGTCTCGAGCTGCTCCACCAGAACCCAGCAGTGCGGCTCGTCCCCAGCCAAGGCCCCCGCCAGCTCCGCCGCCGCCTCCACCACCACCACCACCAGAAGGTCCTGGTCCCGGTTCCCCGGCCGGAAGAGGCAGACGGCCAGCGAGCGGGAGAAGATGAGGATGCGCGACCTGACCAAGTCGCTGAACTACCTGCGCTCCTTCCTGCCCGCCTCGGTGGCGCCGGCGGGGCAGACGCTGACCAAGATCGAGACGCTGCGCCTCACCATGCAGTACATCGCCCACCTGTCCGCCCAGCTGGGCCACGCCAGCCCGGAGGCCGCGCCCGAGGCCGTAGGTACCGCCGCGCCGCCGACGCAGCAGAACCTTCCGGCCTTCCAGCCAATGGTGGAGCAGCCTCTCGACGGCAGCTACGTCACGGAGGAACCCCTCCACCACCACCACCACCACCACTTCCGCCACGTCGTCATGGATACCATCAGCCATCAGCAGAACCAGGCCACAGAGCAACAGGTCCCTCTGCAGAATCACTATCAGGTACGGTCGTCTCCACGGTTACTGTTTTAACACTCATCGTTTCTGAATGGTTTAAAAAACGTCTTTTTTGAGATCACTGTGTGTCGATCGTTCTGCTGTTTGCTTGAAACTCACCTCCTGCCGTGTTCTTTCCTTCAGGGTTCCGGTTCGTTCTGCAGTCCCTTGTTTAACGGGCAGTACTGGACCTCAGCCGACCTCCTGCAGCAGAACATGTTCTCCTCTTGAGCTGGAGGCTGAATCCACAGCCCCACAACCCCAGCCACTGGACACTTTGTCTTCTACTGAAGGCCATGGACCATGTAGTCAACTGAAGATCTATTTATTTTAATGTATTTGTTCATATTTGTGTTTATGTATTTTTTTTATACCGATGGAGTAGAAAATAAAAACGAATAATTTATTATCATATTCCACGTTTCAGTGTGCGATCATTTATCTTTATGTATACTAAACAACACTTCTAAAGAGCTCAGATTAAACCTATTGTCGAGGTTTCAAGTTTGTTCTGGGCTGGAATAAGATAGTTATGAAACGTAAACCTAGGCTGGTTATCAGACGGTTCTGGATTATGAGATAGGAAGCTGGTTGCTAGTTGGTTTGTGAGTTGGTTTATAAGCGGGTTATAAGCTGGTTGTTCTCTCCCCAGTCCGAACAAGGTCAGACAGAGAGAGGGGGGGGGGGGGGGGGCATGCCAAGCAGGTGCTAAACAGGGAACACTTCCACACCCTGCCGCTAAAGGGAAGTCCTCCCCACCTCCCCGTTCAGCTGCTGGGCCACGTCATCACCCCCAAGGTAGAGAATCTGTCTGTCTCTGTATCAGTCTGCCTCTCTCTCTGAGTGAATGTCTGTCTGTCTGTCGCTCTCTCTCTGTCTGTCTCTCTCTTGATCCATGTCTGTCACTCGCTGTCTGTCTGTCTGTTCGATCTCTGTCTGTCGCTCACTCTCTCTGTCTCTCTCTCACTCTCGATCTGTGTCTGTCACTCGCTGTCTGTCTGTCAGTTCCCTCCATTTCTCTGACTGCCTTTCTCTATTTCGAGATTCAAAGGGCTTTATAGGTATGTAAAACTTCCATTTACATTGCAAAGCACAAAAAGTTTAATTAATTATTAATAGTATATAATAATGTATGATACATCATAATATATTATCTCTTCTCTCTCTTTGTTACTCTCTCTCCAAGGTAGAGAATCTGTCTGTCCGTCTGTCTATGAATCAGTCTGTCTCTCTCTGAGTGAATGTCTGTCTGTCTGTCTGTCTGTCTGTCTGTCTGTCTGTCTGTCTGTCTGTCTGTCTGTCTGTCTGTCTGTCTGTCTGTCTGTCTGTCTGTCTGTCTGTCTGTGTATCAGCCTGTCTCTGAATGTCTGAATGTCTGTCTGTCTGTCGCTCTCTTTCCGTCTCTCTCTCTCAAAAAGTTTAATTAATTATTAATAGTATGTAATAATATATGATATAATATCATAATATATGATCTCCTCTCTCTCTTGGTTACTGTGTGTGTCCATTCCTCTCTACCACTCTGTAAACAACCTCAGGTGTTTTTGGGACCAACAGGGGGGCCCTTTATGGCAGACATTTGGCCCCCAGGAGCCGCTCTGTTTACAGCCGAGGCTGATGTACCTCGGAGTGGTGAGGACACACCGGGATGAGAGTCAGGACAGAGTGACTCAAAAGAGTTGAGCTGGTGAAGAGGAAATGTGCGCTGGCCTGATAGAGAGGAAATGTACAGAAACACACCGTTTTCCTCCATAAAATAATTTTGATACAATTTGTATAAACATTTACAAACATTATTTTTACCATTTTGCTAAAAAATATTTCACATTTCACTGACAATAAAATCATTAAATTTATATCACAAAATATACAAAATACAAAATTAATCTTGTGTATAGTTATCAAGTGTTAGGGTTTCATTAGCTGCTTTGTTTTGTACTGAAAACAGAACATTATATTACACTTTCCTATTTTTTTACTTTATACGACTTTTATCAGAAATAGTGACATAGCAAATATATATATCTATATATATATGTTATTATATTATTAATAGTAAAGTGCTCTCACTGATTTCATTGATCTACGTGGCTAGCATTAGTACAATTCCCCGGATAATTGGACAAGAATTAACACCAATTCAACTGAAAACGATTGATGGCTTCCCAATGGATCCACCACAGGGCAGAAGACAACACCAACTGTGGTGAGATTAAGGTTGAGGTTTTGGTTTAGCTTCCTCTGTGAACCAAGAAAGGATCTGGTCCTTGTGGCTCGACACCCACTTGATGTTGACCCGGGTTCGCTCCAGAGCCTGATGGAAGTCGGGGAACCGCGGGTTGCTCTCGACCACCTTCTCGAAGCGCAGCAGCTGGGAGGAGAAACGCCAGAAAGAGAGCTTTGCTCAGCGTCGAGTGTTAACGGACACATGGAGGCCAGCACAGCCACAGGCAGAACGGTTAAAAAGCACATAAAGATATATAATATATATATGTATATAATATAATATATAGCGAATATACAATTGTCAATGTTCAGTTATTTTTGATATGTCAAGGCCGTTCTAAACACTAAGTAGTAAAAAATGAATACAACGAGCAGCAACTACACCAGTGGTGTGTGTACCAGAAAACTAAAGGATAGTTATTTTAAAGTATATATCATTGGGTGCACTGTGCATGTAAAAAAATGGACTTTGTTTTTAAAGGTGCTATGCTAATAAAGTTAGATTATTGGTATGTATTGCACACAGACTATCATTGGCCTACATGAACATATCATACAGAAGACTAAAACACCACAAGCCATGCTGTTGATATTGATAACCGATTCATGTTACCCTAAAATACTACGGTAGGGCTTGAGCTTCACCTCTTTGTACTCAAACTCGCTGGCAAAGCGTCTGGTGACACTGTAGAGAAGCGATTCGAAGGAGATGGAGCCATTTCCATAGCTGGAGAACAGAATCAACATGTAATCAATTACCAATATAAACAATCCTACAATGCTTCTGAGTATTACATTTTTCCTAATCAATGTTTGATCCTTTATGGCACCAAGTCTTTTTATTCGTCTTAAATGTGTTTACATTGTATAACTGTTTCAATTGTATTTAAAAAATCATCATTATCATTGTTACTTTTCAAAACGGAAATTACTTTTTTTATTGACATTTATACATGATTTAAATAGGAATTTTCGAGTTCAGTTTCATGTGCCCAGCCCTCGTCTACCGTGGGATTCGAACCGTCAACCCTCAAGCCCGAGCTCCACCACTCACTCATTAAACAGATAGTTCCAGTTTGCCCGGACAAAGTCCCACACCAGCGGCTGACCCACGACGTTCGCCGCGATAGAGTTGATCACATACGAGGCGTCCTGCTTGCGGATTCTCTCCGAGTCCAAACAGTACTCCAGATACCTGGCGGACAGGGAGGTCAGGGGTCAAACTACGATCAAAGACCATGGATTCCTTCGGCACATGCTATCATATGCTTTTTAATCCTCTAAAAATAAATAAACATGAAGGGTCTGACAGAGAGACAGCCACACCCCCCACATTGTCAAAGAATAAATAATAATTGTATACATTATATTATAATGATACAATAGTGGATTGATATTTTATTGATGAATCTAAAACTTAGACAACTGCATTAGTCAAACTTTTGGTAACACTTTATAATAAGGTGACAGAATAAATAGCAAACTAGTCATTACCTAACCCTTTGTTAATATTTGTTAATGTTACTAAAATATCTATTTGGCACAAGGTAATCGTTTTTTCATCATTGATTAAATAATAGTTGTTTGCAAAACCCTAACCCTAACCCTAACACGCGACCCTAACCCTAACCAGCGACACACGACCCTAACCCTAACCCTAACACATGGCCCTAACCCTAACACACGACCCTAACCCTAACCAGCGACACACGGCCCTAACCCTAACCCTGACACACGGCCCTAACCCTAACCCTGACACACGACCCTAACCCTAACTGACACACACGGCCCTAACCCTAACCCTGACACACGTGACACGACCCTAACCCTAACTGACACACGACCCTAACCCTAACCCTGACACACGGCCCAAACCCTAGCCATAGCACACGGCCCTAACCCTAACCCTAGCCATAGCACACGGCCCTAACCCTAACCAGCGACACTCTGCGGTCAGCGAAAAATAACAATTAACTTGTGCAAAAAATATATTTTAGAAACAATTAACAAATATTAACAAAGGGTTAGGTAATGACTAGTTTACTATTTATCATGGCACCTTATCCTAAAGTGTTACCCAACATTTTCCCCACTCTCCAAGTGAAACATCTACCCAGCGCTTCAACACAACACGGGGGCGTCCGCTGCCCCCAGACCCCCGCCGGCCCCCCCCCAGACCCCCGCCGGCCCCCCACCTGGTGAGGATCCAGGGCTGCTTGCTGCAGGCCATGGCCCACAGCAGCTTCTCGGCCTCCGATGCCACGCTGGCGTTCTTGTACATGCTCCAGGCGAAGTCCCACTCCCGCTGCCCGCCCGCTGCGAGGCCGTTGCAGTACACTGTGGAGCGCAGGTTGGGGCTGATCCTGGGGAGAGAGACACCGCGTCAGGGAGGCAGTCCAGATACAGAGGAGACAGTGTGTTGTGTGTTATCAGAATCAGAATCAGAATCAGATTCAGAATCAGAATCAGAATCAGAATCAGAAAGGATTTAATTGCCAAGAAGGGTTTTACACCAACCAGGAATTTGGCTTGGTGATTAAGGTGCATAGATACATCCCATTATACATGGGATTTAGCAGGTTGTGTGTTAAACATGGGATTTAGCAGGTTGTGTGTTAAACATTTGATTTAGCAGGTTGTGTGTTAAACATTTGATTTAGCAGGTTGTGTGTTAAACATTTGATTTAGCAGGTTGTGTGTTATACATTTGATTTAGCATGTTGTGTGTTATACATGGGATTTAGCAGGTTGTGTGTTAAACATTTGATGTAGCAGGTTGTGTGTTAAAAATTTGATTTAGCAAGTTGTGTGTTAAACATTTGATTTAGCATGTTGTATTATACATTTGATTTAGGATGCTGTGTTATACATTTGATGAAGCATGTTGTGTTTTATACATGTGATAAAGCCTGATGTATGTTAAACATTTGATTCAGCATGTTGTGTGTTATACAAGGGATTTAGCATGTTGTGTGTTAACATACGGATTGTTAGAAGGGTTTTTCATCCAGGCATTGAACAAGTTATAGGTGAGGTCTTCACAGGCTTTCAGACCATTCTTACATGCCAGCTGGATGGCTACCACCTGGTTGTACCTACACACAAACACACACGCACACACACACACACACACACACACACACACACACACACACACACACACACACACACACACACACACACACACACACACACACACACACACACACACACCATCAAAAATCGAATTTTAATCAGGCAGATGTTAATCCATATTATTTATTTTGGCTAAACAATAATAAATCAAATCATTAAAACATTGTAAATTCAAATGTCTTCCAATACTGTCTACCAATCGTTTTTGGTCGACAACAACAGAGTTGTCATATTATGGATTATAATCGGATTCTCATTCAAATCGAAAGGAAAGCAAACAGCAAGATATTAATAATGTCATCTTTAGGAATAGTAGATTACCAATGAAGGAGAGACTTGTTTACACATAAGAAAACGAGGTTGAAGCGGATGTGCAGAGAAAGCCGTCTTACTGGTCGGTGTGCTTGTCTGGGATTTTAGTCCAGTTTGCGGTGATATCTTTGAAGTGGTTGAACAGAGGTTCCACCTGTTTCACCATGTACGCCTGAAGACACGAAAATAATAAAAAAAGAATGCCATCGACATCAACCAAATACATGGACATGTCGCTCATGGTTAACAGAAACCGAAGACACTTAATAAGGATAAAAAATAAAATAACACACGAGTAAAAATACGCAAGGAAATATCAACAACAAATCAGAACAATTAAAGCATACAAATGTAGAGAGAGAAAGGGGAGGAAGAGAGGTTTGTTAGAAGGTATATTATTACAATGCATTTTCAGAGACGCTGACAGGTCGGTGCGGTCATATGCAACCAGTCCAGAAGACATCTGCACTGATTGAGTTCAGAAGAATTGAGTTCAGGAGACTTAGGTCACCGATCGATGGGGGCAGGGGGAGAACTCGTAGGGGTCAGAGGGCAGCAGGTGTGCTCACCTGCATGGGGCCGTACAGGGGGCTGCGGTCGAACATGAGGAAGTAGTAGTTGAGGTTGTTGCTGACGGTCAACCAGGGCGTGTACTCTGTCTCCCTCACCAGGTACTTGGTGGTTCTCAGAGCCAGCGTGAAGTTCACCAGCTTGGACCTGAGAAGAGGACCACTCATTACCCTGAAAGACCACCGTTAAATAATGTCTCTGACTCCGAAGGACGATCACCAAAAAACGATTTCTTAACTCGAAAGACCACCACTACTTCTTCACCTGAAAGACCACCACAAAAAAAACACTTAGCCCTTCATTAATGGACCACCATGGAAGTGGGATCTCATTACCCCAATGAGGGATAATTAAAAATATAAACAAAATACTTTTAACCTGTTGTATTTGTTGTATAATTCACAGTGCTGTAAGACTCTGTGGCTATAACATGTCCACAAAATATATTTTATTTTATGCTTTTGTACAACTGGACTGGACGTGTAGGTGGTAGAAATGCAAACGATGATCTCGTTGCGCCTACAAGACCACCCTTACCTGGCAAGATTGAAGGCATCAGAGATGAGCTGAGCTCTGTTGATCTCAGGGATTTCCTGGAGGAGAAACAACAAGAAGGTTTTCTCCTGTCCTAGAATTGAAGGGCTGATTATGGACCACGCAGACGCTTCAACGCAGTCGTGAATCTTATGGTTCTGCGTCGGGTTTAAGTAAACGGACCGATCACAGCCCTCGCTGCTTTGACGCCTTGACGGAAGGACAACATTTTTGGGGGTCACACGTCAAGGCCCTTGCGGTGGACGCAAGGAGGGTCTGCATGGACGTAAGGGGTACGTAAGCCTTGAGTTGCGTGAATCTGTGACCCTAATCAGCCCTTAAGACTGGGCGTCGTGCACCGGGGTTTGACCTCTTTGATTCCGACTACCTGGTGGTTGGTGTCCAGCTGGGCGAGGAGTCGCTCCCAGTTCTCCTGGTCGTAGTTGACCCTGTAGAAGCCGCTCGTCCTCAGGTTGACCAGCAGCCAGTCCGCCCCGCCGATGGTCATGTTAGAGTTGGTGGCTGGAGGGAAGGAGCCGGGGGAGAAGATTAAGGCAGATAACAGGTTTCTAAAATAAAAAAACGTAATAATTGTAGATTGGCGGACCATTTATCAGCAGCAGTTTGAAGTATTAACAAAGGAGTACCAAAGTATAAAGTGAAGTGAAATCAGCATTTATAAGAACCTTGATATATAGGGGGCGTGGCTTGGCGTTGGCTGCTAACAAGTGGGAGGGGCAGTCCACTTCCGGTGACGGACGCAGCTGTGAGTGGTGAGCTTAATGAGCGCAACTATAAGTACTATAAATGTGTTGCGCGCTAACCCCATAGTGAGACTGTGTTCAGACTACAGTAACTCAGTAGTTCAGGAGGTAGAGCGGATCGACTTGTAACCGGAAGGTTTCTAGTTCGATCCCAACTCCTCTTAGCTGAGCTTCCCTGACTAACTGACCCTAGCTGCTCCCGAGCAGCTGGTGTCAACGTGTGTGGTTGATACCGCCGTCGGTGTGTGAATGTCTGTATGAATGTTGGCAGGTTGCTTCGTACAAAAGAAGCGACTTGCCCTAAAATTTATTATGATATTATTATAAAGACAAAGGAAAAGGATGCTCACAGTGGCTGTGTTACTTACCTTCTTTAGTGGTTAGCCACAGAGGACTCTGCTTAACTCCTGTCTTCATCCAGGAAATAGGAACAATCCATTCATAGCTGAAAACATCAGAACATATAGCCATCCATCCAGACGCAATGTAAGGTTGAACAACATTAGGTGCAAGTACTAGTGGGAGCAGTACCAGTGGTAGTAGCAGTAGTAGTACTATAGCCGTAGTAGCAGTAGTATAACTTGTAGTAGTAGTAGTAGTAGTAGTAGTGAAGGTATCCGTACTTGAAGGGGGAGGGCCTGTCCATCTCAGCCTCGGGGTCGATGAGGAAGTGCTTCTGGCTGAGGCGCCCGGTCCTGGTATCCACGGTAACTACCGGGTACCCCATCTGCAGGACCCATCGGTTCATGATGTCCTCGACGGACGTGGGCAGCCCCAGGCCAGGGGACGCCTCGTCTACTGCCTGGGGGGGCCAGAAACCGAAGGGTGAGGGTCAGAGGGGGCGTGGCCTCCTGTTAAGCGACACCCCCGAGGGGGCGGGGCCAGCAGACTGAAAGCAGGCTACGGTTCTCACCACTTGCAGGTGTTTCCAGAGGTCTGTGCAGATGGTACTGTTGTACTTGTGCTCCTCGAGGTACGTCTGTGGAGCGGTTAAGACAAGAAGGTACATTCTTACACAGAGGCAGTTTCAGCGTGAAGGATTTTGGTGTCCCGAAGGCAATTTGGATGTCATTGACTTATTGCACTGTGTGCATTTTTATTTGTGTGTGCGTGTGTGTGTGTGTGTGTGTGTGTGTGTGTGTGTGTGTGTGTGTGTGTGTGTGTGTGTGTGTGTGTGTGTGTGTGTGTGTGTGTGTGTGTGTGTGTGTGTGTGTGTGTGTGTGTGTGTGTGTACTCACTCTCAGACCCTGGGTGAAGACCTCTTCTGTGATGCTGTCTGACAGCATCCTAAGGACCGCAGCTCCCTGCAAGCACACACAGTATTGACCCCCTCTCGCACACACACACACACACACACACACACACACACACACACACACACACACACACACACACACACACACACACACACACACACCATATCCACACACACTCACTCAAAAACAGCATCATATCCACACACACACACACACACACACACACACACACACACACACACACACACACACACACACACACACACACACACACACACACACACACACACACACACACACAGCATCATAAACAAACACACACACAACACAGCATCATAACCACACACACTTATTTATACACGTTTGCATACTTTCTTTACAGGTGTGCCCGTGTCATTCTTGTCTCCAGGGCCCCGTTTCCCGATATCGATGGATCTTCGCTCGTAAGATGGTTCGAAAGAGGGATTTTTCGAACCATCGATAATTTCTTTGGAGCGTTTCCCGAAACTCCTCTTAACGTGAACGCGCATTCGCTGCACTCAAGACGATCTTAGGATTGTACCTGTCCACTGACATGGTGCTGAAACGGGCTATGACGCAGGGGGAGACGCAGGAATGTCGGAGGAAAATGGGGTTAAAAAGGGTTAAAATATCTCCCCATCAAGGCCAACCGCAGAGGAGCCTACGAAAATAATAGATTGCAATAATATGAATGCTAAAGATATTAAAACACAATTGATTAAGCCTAGGCCGACATATATAGCAGTCCTAATCCTGAGCGCACGATCGGGAGGTGGAAGTTGCGCTTTAGATGCCTTCACAAGTCCAGCGGAGGGCTCCAGTTTTCGCCGGCCAAGTCATGCGCTGTGATATGTGTGACAGCTATGTTGCACAACATTGCAGCTAAGGCTGGGGTAGCTTTGGTTGAACCGGAGGACATTGAGGACGATGACGACGAGGAAGATCGGTGTGAGGACGGCCTCCCTCATAACTACGCGGCTGGTTTTCATGCACGTCGAAGAGTGATTGAGACTTTTTTTTAACCCCCTCCACCCTCCCACATGTCACTAAACATTCCCGTCAACGTGACCAATCCCCACCATATCCCAGCCTTTTGCCTGCTCCTTTGCTTGTTTTTTATAAAAAAATATAATATTTTTTTTTATAATTTTATTTTTTACATTATTTTATGCTACGTTTTATGAGTAGCCTCTGTCAGTCTGCACAAATCCCCCCCACTTTCTCTCACACATTTTAAGTGTACGATGCTCTTACGACCCACTCTGCGATCCACTTAGGCTAAAGATGCTTTCGGGAAACGAGGCCCAGGTTAGTGAGCTACCTTGCTGTAGGTGATGGTGTCAAACAGATGTCTGATCTGTTGGGGCTTCTGGACCTCCCCCTCCTCACAGGAGAGGGGGTGGGAGGTGGGGACATCATCCTCCTGCATCACCCCGTGGATTTCGAACACCACCATCAGGTCATTCTGGAGACACACAAACACACACACACACACACACACAAACACACACACACACACACACACACACACACACACACACACACACACACACACACACACACACACACACACACACACACACACACACACACACACACACACACACACACACACACATATAGAATAACATGAGAGTAACAAATACAGAGTACGAGTCAGGAGCGATTATTATTATTCATCTGACATTATTCATTGTTTTATTGTAGATCTGTTCGTATTCACATCGGGGTTATATTGCAATTAGTTTGTGTTTAGTTGTGGATCATTTCCTGTTTGTTGTCTTCCCACAAACACACAAACAAACACAAACACAAACACACACACAAACACACAAACATGCACACCATCATAATACACACATCACAACAAACACATAATACACACACACCCACAATCACATCATCACAACAACGGAACACACACACACACACACACACACACACACACACACACACACACACACACACACACACACACACACACACACACACACACAGAAACACTGTGTTAGGACGGAGTGTGTCGAGGTAAACAGAGTGAGAGTTGAGTCTCAACAGGACTCACTAATTTCCACGTGGGTTCCGCGGAGTCGGCTCCCAGGTAGGAGACGTATGTTGCAAAGCCCTCGTTCAGCCACAGGTCGTTCCACCATCTCATCGTCACCAGGTTCCCAAACCACTGAGGAGGACATGGAGGAGGAGACGAAGGAGAAGAAGGTGATATGCCTGGTCTTGAGCTCACACACGTCTGTATGATAGTTGCTCTCGATCCAGGGGTTGAAATGTACAGTGGGCGGCACCTCTCTCCGTCAGTAGCCAATCAGCGACGTGTTGGACTTCAACAAGGTGTTGAGATGTTTGGAGGATTTCTTAATCCATTTAATTTTTTTTATAATTTCAAAGGATTATATAAATGATTTTAATATTTTGCAGCATTTCCCGCTTTAAGTACATTACCATTTATGTGCTGTTTGAACACCTCGAACTACATCCATGGATGAGTGAGGGGCGCCGAGAAGGGGGGGTAAAGGAGACGGATTCTAGGGGCCCATGATGGAGGGGGGGCCCAGAGAGGCCCCTAATGATGATGAAATTATAATACAGAAAAAATAATGACACTAAGTTTTCAAGGGGCCCAAAATCCCTAGCGGCGCCCCTGAGTGGTAGGCCTACCATGTGAGCAAGCTCATGGGAGATAACCGTGGCGACATACTCCTTGTCCTCGATGGAGGAGAAGGCGGGGTTGTACAGCAGGGCCGACTCCCGGTATGTGATCAGGCCCCAGTTCTCCATGGCGCCAGCGGAGAAGTCCGGCAGCGCAATCTGGTCTGTATGCAGGACAGGGGATTACCCACAGCGCAAAAGGAAACAAACCAGTCCCCAAAACGATCTGCGATAGTCGCGCGTTTAACCTGATTTTGTGAGGGGGTATGTTTGGTTGTAGTAGTTCTGGAAGTAGCTCAGGATCGGTCCCGTTTTTTCCAAGGCGTAATCTCCTTGGCCTTCCAGTATGGCCTGCTTGCGAGCCCAGATTCTGATCTGGTTGTGAAAGAAACGCATAACCTGAGAAACATTTAGTAAGTCGGGGGTACCAGCAGAGGGCGACAAAGGGTCAGATCATATGTTGTTCGAGGCAATTCTGGTTTATGTGTCCGCATGATGTGAGTAAATGTCTGTAGGGACCGTCATGCTCCTCCAGATAGGTTTCACAAGACTAAACGTATTGTTCTTCTGTTAAAGAATGTCTATCTGTGGAAATGAGATGAAGTGAAAAAAGAAGAAGAAAAAAAACATAACAGGACTACATCATCCATCACAGAGAATAAAATCCAGTTTTGACTCGAAGGTTCTTGATTTCAACCCCAGCGTCTGCAGTCAATCCTTGAGCAAGAGGCTGACCCCTACCGGCTTACTCATGAGTTGTGTTACTGTATTTCTCCATTAATGCTCCATAACTCAATAGCAGTGACTGTAATTTCGACATTAGTCTCATTCTCTTAGTAATGCAACGCATAATCAGTTGTCTTCTGTTACCAGGACTGGTGCTCCCGGTGCTGAGCTGATGAAACCTAATTCACAGACAACAAACGCCAGCAGGTAGGTGGACATCATCTCCGTTGAATGGAAGCGCGTCATCGTTAAATTTCTTCCCTCGATGGTGACGTTGATGGGGTCTGAGAGGGGTACGAGAAGGAGGAGCATGCTTAGACAGTCAAGTGGATGAAATCTATAACATTACATTCACATTTACATTTAGCAGACGCTTTTATCCAAAGCGACTGTTACACAGTTCATATACATATTTCCACACCGACGGGGGAGTCAACTAGGCACCAACTAGTGCTAGGCGACAGCCAACTAGTCAAGAGCAGTTTGGGTGAGGTGTCTTGCTCAGGGTCACCTCAACACTCAAGGAGGTTGGAGCCGGGGATCGAACTAGCAACCTTCCAGTTACAAGTCAACCCCTCTCGACCTCCTGAGCCCACCCTCTCAATAGCTGAGCCATTAAAACATGCTCGCTTGTGTGTCTTGCCGTGTCACAGCAGGAGTTCAGGAGTCTAAACAACAATATCAAAAATAAACAGCCGATCCCTGGGGGCCATGGCTGTGTCAGCCCTCTCTGCCTCTCCAGCCCTGCCCAGAGTCTTCCCGACCCCATCAGCCTTCAGCTACCCACAGCTGTCCTCCTCACCGCTATGCCCTCCATTTGGTTGATCATTTGTTTTGCTCATTTTCATTTACATTCAGGGCATTTAGCAGACACTTTTATCCAAAGCGACATACAATAAGTAAAATTGTTCAGAAGAAAGAGAAAAAATATCGGCTGTCGGTACAGTAAGGATGTTCATAGAACCAAGTGCCAAGCACTTGGAATTGTAAGGTTAACCCATTCCCTGTATACAACAGCAATAGCTAGGATAAGATGCTAGAAAATGCTACGTACTATTTTTAAGTGCCAGGACGTACAACATACAATAAGTGCATACATTAAGTGCAAGTATGTACAACATACAATCAATGCGTACATTTATTACCAGGACGTACAGCATAAAGTAAATGCGTAAGAGGGGTGTGGGGGTGTCTTCCGTTTTCCATCTTTGTTCAGACGCCTGAATGGATGGAGTCTACCTGTCTGTCGGCACTGTAGGCAAAAGTCTCAATCACGGTTTGTCATAAAGGGGTAATGTGACATGATCGCTCAAGTCTGCATTTGGTTCATATTCTGCTTCCAGAATCCTTCTTACAATTACAATTAGGGCGTTTAGCAGACGCTTTTATCCAAAGCGACTTACATCGGTTAATACACACATTGACACACCGACGGCAGAGTCAACCATGCAAGGAGACAGCCAGCTCGTCTGGAGCAGTTAGGGTTAAGTGTCTTGCTCAGGGACACATCAACACTCAGCTAGGAGGAGCTGGGGATCGAACTAGCAACCACAGTTACAAGACAACTGCTCTACCTCCTGAGCTAAGCCGACCCAGTTACCATAGTGATGGTAACTAGTGTTTGAATTGCATGCCCCCTCACTCAGACTAGGTGACACAAAGTCACAAAGACTTGGAGAAGTCAAAGCAATAAGATTTGGTTAGTGTGCATAATGTGCATACTATGTGAGAAAGAAGGAACAAACAAGGCTTTAAAAACAGTCCATTTCCATTCCAGGTTGTCTGTTGAGCACAGTGGCGAGACAGAAAGCTATAACAGGCGAACCACATACTCAAGATGAGCCCTGACGAGGAGGAACTGTTTTTTGGAGAATTCTATAAACAACATGCGGCAGTGGGGTCGTAAATCAGGGCAGAGCTCTGGAAGACGTGTGTCAGTTGGAGCTGTCAGTTGAAGAAGCTTGGTGGCTTCCTGTCGTGGTTTCCAGTGTTTGAATGGTACGATGTTTTCTAGTGACGGTTGAGGTTGTGACTGCAACTGACTGTGGTTTGACTGTAAAAATGTGTGTGAAGAAACAAACCTAGAAATGAATAAGATTTGATGACGTAATGAGACTCATAAGGTAAATTAATGGAGGTTACAACCAAGATGATTAACAGCCAAGACAGACATATGTTTGGTTTTAATGTTTAGCCCCCTGATTATTTTAAGTTTTTTTTTGAAGGAGGCATCTGCCTTGACCTGAGCCCACAGTCTTGTCTTTGAGTCGGTAGTCTTGTGGTTGTGTGTGTGCTGAAAGAACACGTGAGGTTTGGTGAGAGGGCTGCAACTACCGTAGTTGATGGAGTTGGACAGAGCCACGGTCTCCAGCGGGTGAATCATTGTCAGGTCGAAGACGGCCTTCATGGCGGGCTCGTCGAAGCAGGGGAACGCCTTCCGGGCGTCAGTGGGCTGCATTTGTGTGGTGGCCAGGATTCTGTCCAGAACACAGAACATAGAACACAATCAGAGATACCAGAGGTCAGAGATACCATCCGGGTGGTGGCAAGGATTCTGTCCAGAACACAGCATACAGTCAGAGAGACCAGACGTCAAACTTACTATCTGGGTGGTGGCCCAGGATTCTGTCCAAAACCCAGATCACGGAACACAGTCAGAGACACCAGAGGTCAGAGATACCATCTGTGTGGTGCCACTCTGCCCATAACAGCAAGACCAGAGCAGTCAGAGATATCAGCGTTCAGAGATACCAGTCAGATAACAGCAGTCACACATACAGCAGTAAGAGATGCTAAACTAGCATATATACCAGTACTAGCCAGAGATACCAGTAGGGAGATACCAGTAGTCATAGATACCAGCAGGTATCAGTACTAGCCAGAGATACCAGTAGACATATATATACCAGCAGATACCAGTACTAGTCTTAGATAGCTGCAGAAATAGATTTATTTCACTTGTATTGTTTGTTTGTTGTTATCTGTGGTTTTACTGTCTGTGAACCAGGTTTTCAGTGTTGCACAAGAACCTGCGTGCGATCATGCCGTTGTGTGTTCTGCTGCCAATCCCACCCACTCACGGATGGATGTACTTTTTTCCAGAAGGTCCTAATGAGTCAGAAAGGCCACCTAAGGACTTCTCTTTGAGGGTGCGGAAGACATGCGATAAAGTTTAAAGAATTACTTTTAATTAATTAAACGTAATGCTTTAAAGAGCAGGTATTATAATCCCAGAACCCCAACCCATCTGGGATTAATAAAGTGCTTGGTTTAACATCTTGCACACAAACAACACAGACCAACAGCTTTGTTCCTCACTTTGTCTAGTTTACACTTTTAGCAAACAAGTAAATGTAACAAAGAAATATAAATCCTCTTTTGACCGGACTTCTGAAACTCTGTATCTGCTGGCCGATGTTTCACAGGGGAGAAGATTACAAGGACAAAAAATATTTGACTTGCTCATCAGAAGAAGAGTTTTTCAACTGGAGAGAACCGAACTAAACCGAACAAACCGCGTTACCGCTGCTTCAGATTGTTATGTGTGCGTGCGGGCGACCTTACTTCTCCACTCCGTTCTCCTTGTACTTGCTCCTGTAGAACCCGGCCAGGTCGTCGGCCAGCTCGCCCACAAACTCTGTATGCAGCAGGTAAGACCGCCCCGCCTCTAGCCTCCCCTCCAGCTGAACCACCAGGTAATCCGTCGTCAACTCCAACCAGGTGGTCTTGATGGCCGGCGCGGTGGCCCCCAGAGCCATGAGCTGGGCCTCGTGTCCCTGGAGGAGGGTGAAATTGAGCCGGTTGGAGTGGATGAGGATGAGGTCGGTGTCCTTCAAGCAGACGAACCGCACGGTGGAGTTGCCCGTGAAGATGAAGAGGCCCCGCCCGTCTGGCTCCAGCCGGGGCCACAGGGTGATGGCGTAGTGCACGGGGGCCAGGGTGTCCGGGAGCCGGTACTGCTGCCAGGGAACCGGAGGGCCAGGGCTGGAGCTCGGGCTGGGGAAGGAGGAGTCTGCGGTGGTGGTGGCGGCGGCGGGGGAGGTTGGCGACGGCTCAAGGTCCTTGGTCTTCTCCTTGGCGTAGAGGACCGACAGAGCGATGATGGAGGCAAGAGCCCCCACTGAGACCAGGGCGAGGGCGAGGGCCAGCGCCCTGCTGATGTAGAATCCTGCTGCCATGGGTGAACCTCCGTGGCGGCGGTGCGAGGAGAGAGAGGCGGAGGGGGGAGTGCATGAGTTTTTATTGCTGAGCGCCTGAGCCACCGAGGAGGAGCTGTGAGGCCAAGGCTGAGGCGGGGCCAACAGCATGAGGGTTCGGGACCATGGCTGGAACAGTCTGCTGAGATAAGAGAACTATCGGTGAACTTTACACCTCTTGAGGCCATGTCCGACTGACGTCCTTGGAGATCCTGCTAGGGTGTTGCCGTTGGCTCAGGATGCGAAACGCCGCAGCATTGGAAACATCTGGTATTAAACATCTGGCATGAATATGTTGTGTGCATTGGAGCGTTGTTCTGTATGGACCTGGACGCCCACGTTTGGGACGTTTTTCCTCTTCCTATTAACTGGTCAAATATAATATTATGACGGCCCAAAGGTGAGTCATTGACTTTTCCTAGGATACAGATCCTCTTAAATTGAAACAAATTGACATGTCCCCAGTGTTAGTCATAGACAATATACGCACTCAGAGTTGAAAAAAAGATAAAGACATTTTATCATTTAATTTGGGTTTATACATCAGATTATACAATACTATCTGTTACAGACTAGATTTACTGTAACAATATTACAACTGAATTTGAACCATTGACTGAAATGGAAATATTCTCTTGCACTATCTGTTATGATTTCTTCTCTTGACATTATTATTTATCACTCTGTTGTTTCAAACATAGAATAACAGGCACATAGATCAGTACAATACAATAATTTATTGAGCAGTATAACAGATCATTCATGAAGAAAACACTTTACACAATGTTGTACTTTATTAAACAACACCTTTTCAACTGACATCCTCCAGCGTCACAATCGGGCGAATCCAAATCAATTAGTCTGTTAGTCAAACGCTTTGTACACAGTTTAATACTGTTAGCGACATTGTAGATATAAGCTATGACACACAAGAAGGACATAAGCACACACAAATCAAATAGGAATGTAAAAAACTAGCACCCCACCTTTAACCAAAATAAGGTCCACAACCTTGTCGCATATAGCTCCGCTTAATTTTGAATTATTAATTATTCCGGTGTCCCTCATCAGATAGATCCACAGATTCAGAACCCACACGATATAAACACAGGTGGTCCAGGGACCCTAGGGGCACTACATCATTCAACATCCTGCTCGTGGAGCTGATTCAATCCCCGGAGAATGAACTGCTAAATTTCTCGACATGTGGACAGCTATCCACAGGCCCTGTGACGGTATCGAGGCCTTATGTACACAACAGACTTTTCTGCGCTGCTACGTCGCTTCTTCGACCTTGAGTGTACGTAGCACCAGAATCCCCAGGAGAGACGTATCATTACGAGTCCTTCCAGCGGAGGTCCCGTCTGGGTGGGGTTTCACTTGGCCTCTCCGGACAGCCAGTCCAACACCTGGCTTCTGCTCTCAGCCAGCCATCTGATGTTTGCCCTGGTATTCTCTATCGCCTGCTCCAGAGCCAGCGAGGCCGAGCCGAACCCCACCTGGAGGTTCTGCTCCTTGAAGCGCTCCAGCTGGAGACAGAGGAAGAACGGACCAGAGCGTGAGAGAGAGAGAGGTTGGATTCGACATCAGATTGATATTGACGGGTTGATGTTTTCGTTTCTTTAGGGAGAGGGGATTGTACCTCTTTTAGCTCAAACTCTGTGGAGAAGCGTTGTGTAATCCCGGTGATTAGACCAGAGAACGAGAAGGAACCACGCCCGTAACTAGACGTAGACGGAGGGAGTGACGGACAGATCATTAAAAAACTCAAATGACTCGTTATCATCGTGGACATCATCGTTCGCTGATCAATAGAGAGCAGATGTTGCACTCTGTTGACGGACGAGGCTCTGATCCTCATCACAGCGTTTACCAGAGCTTGTCCATCATTCCGGGAAATACTTGGAACCTGACGGGTGGGAAAATCTCCCTTGAACCGTTCTACTGAATCACGTGCCGCACACTAAACCCCCGCCACCTGCTCGGCTTTAACAACTCAAAAACTACGAGGCTGCGGCTTCTTTTTTTCTCCCAACCCAAATTACCCAAATGCTTACATCTTGTTTATGTGAGAAGGTCCAACTGAGATATTCTCAAAATGATCGCTGAGAAACATTTTGAAACGACACAAGGCTAACTGAGGACTTATGGCCCGTCAAACAGGTCGCCAAAGTATGGCTCTTATTGCAACCAGATGCTGGGACATGGATTAGTGTTTTTGTGAACTTTTTTATAGATTGGACGATATGGACTATTCTAATGCTATCTTTGCTACTCTTGTCAAGCCCTTGACTGAACATCTGAAAGAGACCTTTTATCTTCAATTCAGTTGCTCACTAGTCTCGCCAACAAGACTTAAGATAAATAATTTAAAGTCTGAGCTCCAACCTGTGTGATCGGGCCATTTCACTTTCTTTCGCTTGTGTTGACAAATCATGTCGCTGGAGGGTGGAATCTGTAATTGTGTAAAGGACTTTTGACAGCAAACAAAAAACCTTGACTAGCTGCCAGACTACCACCTACAGCATCCTGTCCGGACACCAATGTTTTATAATGAGTGAAAGAGGGTTTTCTCCAGTGTAATAGCAAAACAGGAACAAGCTCTGTGCTTTCTCCTCTGGAAGTGAGATACCCCCAGATAAGGGTCTCACTGACTCTTTGAGAATTGATCTTGAGGTCCCTCTACTTGTTTGTATAAATGTTTTAATGGAACAGCACCTCTTTACATTGCACACTTTCGGAACCCCTTTCTGGCCCAAAATGAGCCCTTAGGTCATCTCCAGTTGAAGATAACCATCCCACTTAATATTAGAAGTTGGAAGTTGGCTCTGCAGGTATAAAAATAAAACATTGTTGATCTCTCTTGCAAACCCTGCATTTTTCTTATAATTAATTAAAAAGGTGCACCATGGAATACCTACTTATTGAAAATGTAACTCCAATTTTCCCGGACAAAGTTCCATGCGAGCGGCATTCCCACGACGTTCCGAGCCACGGCCACGATGGTGCTGACGGAGTCCTGCTTCCGAATCTTTGTGGGGTCTATGGAGTACTGCAGATACCTGCCCCAGGGAAAACATGCAAGACCACTGAACCACAACCTGGACTTTAAGATCTAAAGGGTCTAGAAGGCACCTTGGTCCTCTGCGAAGATAGATGGACAGGTGCGCATTTTATTCATCCAGTGTGGACATTTTTGAGAGTGGGAATTTGGTTGCAACAGCAGCAGAAGATACAACACAGAAATGAAAGCAAAATACAATTAAAAATGCATCATTACGATGTCAGTGCAAATGCAGAATTAGGCAGCATGGATAGCTGCGTGATGAGCGATCCACCTGGTGGATGTTTAGGGTACTGTTTCCACAGACCTGTTGAGGAGCCACGGTGCCTTGGTGCAGGCCAGGGCGCTCCGGAGACGGGCAGACTCTGTTGCCACGGTAGCATTCTGAAACATCCTCCAGGCAAAGTCCCACTCCTCCGTTCCCCCGAAGGCGATGGCGCTGCAGTACACTGTGCTCTTCAGGTTCGGATGGATCCTGCTCCACATAACGTCAACAACACAAGATAGGGTCAGGGGTCAATCCTCCTAAGGCTGAATAAGGCGTTAATGATTATATTGACGTTTAAAACACACTCGCTGTAAAATGTATTTCCGTATCCCATTGTTGCGATCTACATCCATACTGCTCTCAGCCACTGAGGGTTTAGTGACTCTAGTCTAGGGTATGACCATAGACTAGTCTAGGGGTATGACCATAGACTGTAGTGTAGGATAAGACCATAGACTGTAGTGTAGGGTAAGACCATAGACTGTAGTGAAGGGTAAGACCATAGACTGTAGGGTAAGGTAAAGAAGATGATTACATCAAACACAACATTGACAGTTCATGTTCTCCCTGATTAAACCATTTCAGCTCATCAACGTCAACACAGTATTGAAGAATGTGTGTTGAAGAGTATGAGACGCAGCAGCAGCTATATGTCAGCCTAGAAGGAGATCAAGCTGAAGAAGAGCCAAGTATTTAACAAAGACCATCTGATAAAAAGCCCTCAGTGGTGATTGCGCTCCAACTGCCTTTCTATATGATGATAATACTGAAGTTTCTTAGAAGAAGGTTATGTTCATGTGGATTCACAAGAGTATCACTGAGGCAATTGATGAGATGCAGGTAGAGTTGTAGTTCAGGTTTTAAAGACACAAAGGGCTTCATTAGGTTCATTAAGGTTCACAAAGGGCTTCATTAAGGGCTTCATTAGGTTCTATAAACATGGTCCCTGTGAGATAGTTGGAGGTTCTCTAATCATGAGAGGGTGATGTGGAATAAGCAAAAACAGCGCAGTGATAAATGATCTTGTGATGTGCGGGGATGTCTGCACCATGTAGATCCAGTAGGTATTACGGTTATATAGGCTGGATATGCCTTATTTACAAAGCATTGTTCATAAGGTCATAAGTTCATAAGTCGCGGTTCAAGCGTCATGTTTCTTTGAACATGCAGTTCACGCACTCTGCTGTCAGATGCGGTCGACACACAGCTGATGTGGCCGTACGAAACCTGGGTTGACACAGGGACTATGGATCAGGTTTGATGACGCTTTCTTACGGGTTGCGTTCCGGATCAGCCATCCACTCGGAGAACCACCTCAGAGCCAGCTCCTTGCAGTCCTTCAGGCCCGTGTTGCAGGCCATGTTAAGGGCATTGATCTGGTTGTACCTGGGTCAGAACACACACACGCACGCACGCACGCGCACACGCACACGCACACACACACACACACACACAGTTTAGTACCTGGGTCAAAACACACACACACACACACACACACACAGTTTAGTACCTGGGTCAAAACACACAAACACACACACACACACGCACACACACACACATACCGTTTATTACCTGCCAAAACACACACACACACACACACACACGCACACACACAGTTTAGAAGCTGGTTCACACACATACAGAGGTTGGTACCTGGTTGGGTCACACACACACAGCTATAGAGTCCACCGTTTACTGACAGGGTGTAGACAGAGCAGGTAAACACATGTCAGTGAGTTAATTTGTTTAAAACAGTTGTTCATTCATACTGGTCATTGTGGCCGGGTGGTACTCGTGCCCAGTTAGCCGTTATCGTCCTGTAGTACTCAAACAGCGGCAGGGTCTGTTTCCTGATGTAGCCCTGAAACACACAAAATTACAAAGGCGTTAGTCGGCTTAGCTGGTGACTTAGTGGTGACTCAGGCGGGCACAGTGGTGAAATGCAGTTACTCATGTGGGAAAAGAAGGAATTCAACACTTAAGTTGAAGTTTCAGTTCCTGTACGAGACCTCTGCATGGATTACATCAGTTAATGCAGTTTTAGGAAACTAGTATTTTTCTAAAACAAGCTGGTGCTTTTCCATACAGGAAGCAGAAGTTATCTATTTTACAACATTTTGTATGTCATTTGCCCAAAAAATTTGGATTTCGATTTGATTTATACACATCGATACAAACACATATCGATACATAATTCCTAACGTTTATTTTTGTGCCAGTTAGTGTAACAACACAGGGCTAGAGAGCCCTGTGTTGTTACACTGTGATTTAAATTCACCGGTATAGTGTTCGTTCATCATGTTGAGCAGGCTGGTATAGCAGTGAGGATACAGGGTTAGGGTTAGATGCAGCGTACCTGTAGAGGCCCGTAGACCTCGGTGCGGTCGAACATGAGGAAGTAGTAGTTGAGGTTACTGAGGGCCGAGGCCCAGGGGATGTAGTCCCTCTCCTTGGACAGGTAGCTGGTAGTCCTCAGAGCCAACGTGGTGTTGATCACCTTAGCCCTGCACGGCGGCTACACGTCAAAACCGTTGCTAGGATACCACCCGCACAGCGTTGCTAGGATACCAGTACCACCGCAATTGCTAGGATACGGCACAATGATGCTAGGATAACGGCACAGCGTTGCTAGGATACGTCCACTTCGTTGCTGGGATAACACCATGGCGTTGCTAGGATACGGCCACTGCATTGCTAGAATACAACCCCATAGCGTTGCTAGGATACCAGCAATTTTTGTTGTTGATGTTTTTATATCTACCGTCGTCTTTTATACATTCATTTTGTTAATTGTCTGTCATATTTGATGCGGTGAATTGTTTTAATCATTTACACACTGATATGATACAAAGCAGCATATGGGACCATCATTTCCCATGTTGTAACAATATTGTATGTTATTATATCTATTTACCTGGCCAGGTTAAAGGCGTCATCCAAAAGTTGTGCTCTGTTGACGGTTGGTATAGCCTGAAGGGGCAGAGGGAGTGCACATACACACGCACACACACAGACACACACAAACACACACACACACACACACAATAAAAGCCTAGACACCACAGAAAGCTAAGATTGAAGGGATACGTTAATGGGAAGGGAATACAGTTTTAAATACTTTCCAAAGATTTTCAATGTGTTCCAAGTAGTCGCTTGAACAGTGACAACACAACAGGTTTGTCTACAAACAAACTGATAATTTTGCACTATTTCCGTCGTTGTGGATATTAGGTCACCTGTGATGCCTCACTGGTTCAATTTGATTAACTGCTGCTTCAGGTGGAGGAACCTGTCATCGCATGACTAATAATTACCATCATCGGAATATCTGTTTGTTGTCAGACCACAATCTTGTTGTGTTGTTACTGTCTTTCCTTCAGGGTGAATGGGTAGCTAGTCGGAACACACTGGAAATTAAATAAAGTTATATTCCCCTCACATGAACAGGATGCAACTCGACTTGGTGGTGGCTAATGGAAAACTAATGCTAACCAAGCGAACTCCCCTTCTGAATGTACAATCATTAATTTGGAATTCAACAACTCTGACAGGCAAACGCCTATCTACCGATATGTCAGCCTATATCTTTGAGGATGGACTGTACGAAACAAGAGCTAGCCACTTGGGCTGCGTTCCAAATCGCATACTTTTTTATTTTACTTACGTACGTACTGCAGCTACCCTCACAAAGTACGTACTGTTGCACACAGTATAAATACAATTGATTTCACTGATCAGCACACTTGTAGTGCCACCCACGTATCTTCTGCTGGCCAAAGGATTGTGGGGCAGAATAGCCAAGAAAGCAGGCTGGCTTGCACACTGCGAAACGCGACCGGATGTAGTCCAACATCCTGGTACTTTTGGCATGCTGCGTTTTCCATACAAGCCAAAAAAAAGTGTGGTAGTGTGGGTGTTGGACTGCAGGGTTGGGTGGTTCTCCTCAGCACTATTCTATATCTATCTTATGATAGAGTGAGACAGACATGAAGGCATCGGATACAGAGGAGAGGACATGCTGCAAAGAACCACGGGCAGGAATCGTAACCCGTGGCCGCCTTGATCAGGACTGAGCCTTAGTGGTACGCGCTCTACCCAGTTAGCCACGGGGGCGCCACCTCCTCGGCACACCTAACTAGCTGGTTCCCAGACTCACCTGGTGGTCGGTATGCAGCAGGTGCAGCAGGCGCTCCCAGTTCTCCAGGTCATAGTTGACCCTGAAGTATCCCGAGACGTTGGTGTTGGCCAACACCCACTGGTCCCCCGTCGCGATCACACGGCTCTGCATGTCTGCAGAACCCAAACACACCAAGAGAGGAGGGGGAGAGAGAGGGAGAGGGAGGCAGTTGGGAGAAAGTGTGCGAAAGGCGGAGAGACCGAGAGAGACAGTAAAGAGAGAGAGAGAGTGGAGAGAAGAGAGCGGGGATAGCTGAATTATTTATCCGTTAGCAGCAGGTGAGATCCACAGTAGTCAGGGTGGGGGTCCAACAGGTATAGATGGGTCCAATATGTTTGGGTTGGTCCTCTAGTTTTGGGCTTGTCCAGTAGGTGTGGGTGAGAAGGTAGGTTTGGGTTGCTCCCATAGGTTTGGGTTGGGTCCACTAGGTTTGTGTTGGTTAGTAGATTGGGGTGGGATGGTAGGTTTGGGTTGGGTCCACTAGGTTTGTGTTGGTCTAGTCTAGTGGATCTGGGTTGGTCCAGTAGATCTGGGTTGCTCCAGTAGGTTTGGGTTGGTCCAGTAGATGTGGGTCCAGTAGGTTTGTGTTGGTCCATTAGATCTGGGTTGGTCCAGTAGATCTGGGTTGCTCCAGTAGGTTTGGGTTGGTCCATAGGTGGTGTTGGTCTGGGCGGCCTCATGTTGGTATGAGGTGGGGTTAGTCTGGGCTGGGTCGACTTGGTTTAGAATGGAAGGGCGGGGCGTGAAGTTCAATAAACAGGCCTGAAGTAAACAGCGGTGGGCCCCATCTGTACATTTGCGCGGCCACATGTCAGCGACCGTAAAACTACAAAATAGATGTTAATCTTTAAACCGTTTTCCGATTTACTTCAAAGGGCGACTTCAGAAGACTAAATATAAAGCGGCCGATAGCTACTTTCCGTGAGTAGAGCTGAATATGGTCTATACTCCTGCCCCTGAAATAGGGAGCGACTTTATAAGGTTATGGTTAGTTAACGGCCAATAAACAATATTATTAGAACGTGTGTGCGGCGGTCTCATGACATCAATACCTGTCTTCTTCAGGAGCCAGAACTGCTCCTGTTCGACTCCGCTCTTAATCCATTTGATGGGAACGAACCAGGTGTAGCTGGACAGAGAGAGAGAGAGAGAGAGAGAGAGAGAGAGAGAGAGAGAGAGAGAGAGAGAGAGAGAGAGAGAGAGAGAGAGAGAGAGAGAGAGAGAGAGACAGAGAGAGAGAGAGAGAGAGAGAGAGAGAGAGAGAGAGAGAGAGAGAGAGAGAGAGAGAGGAGAGAGAGAGAGAGAGAGGAGAGAGAGAGAGAGAGAGAGAGAGAGAGAGAGAGAGAGAGAGAGAGAGGAGAAGGAGAGGAGAAAAAATAGTAAAAAAGGGAGAGAAGCGAGAAGCGAGAGTGACAGAGAGAGAGAGAGAGAGAGAGAGAGAGAGAGAGAGAGAGAGAGAGAGAGAGAGAGAGAGAGAGAGAGAGAGAGAGAGACAGAGAGAGAGAGAGAGAGAGAGAGAGAGAGAGAGAGAGAGAGAGAGAGAGAGAGGAGAGAGAGAGAGAGAGAGAGAGAGAGAGAGAGAGAGAGAGAGAGAGAGAGAGAGAGAGAGGAGAAGGAGAGGAGAAAAAATAGTAAAAAAGGGAGAGAAGCGAGAAGCGAGAGTGAGAGAGACAGAGAACAGGGAAAGAGAGAGAGGGAGAGTTACCAACACATGGATGCTTAATCTATTACGCACCTCTGATCATGTGACCATGTCCATGTTGGATCTGTTGTCCGCATATTAGCATTAAAAGAGCAAGAGATTCGGTGGGTGTTGCATGAAAAGGAAATCAAATCGTCAAAATACAAATATATCATTAATCTCAAATCTGTATTCATAAGATATAATATTAAAAGCAACCCAAATCACACCTGGTTTTGTCTGGCAGTTACAAGTCTGTTGTCAGTCAATACAATGAAAGGCTCCCCCAGCTCCCCAAGTAGTGTAACATTTACATGACATTCAGTTCAGTCAGTTCCCAGTCTAAGGAGATTGAAGCCGTTGCTATTGTCCCGTCCTGGGCGATGGGGGGACTTTGAGTACCGATCTCTCGTCAACCGATCCGAACAACAAGTAGGAAGATAAGGAGTTGAAAGCTACTTGAAGGGGGACCCCCGTTCCACCACAGCCTGGGGGTCGTTGAGGAAGTGCTGCTGGCTGACTTGTCCGGTTCTGGTGTCCACGGTAACCACCGGGAAGCCCATCTGCAGGACCCATCGGTTCATGATGTCCTGAACTGAGTGAGGGAGACTGATGCTCGGGGTGTCCTCTACTGCCTGCAGAAAAAGACAGAAAGACAGGTAGAGACATGGAGGAATAGAGAGAAAATAGATGAGTTTGACCAAAGGTTGAAATCATTGTAGACTGTATTGATTTAAATCAACGTAAAATTCAGCGTTCATAATGCCGCTTTTTACACTGCTGTATTATATTATGGCGTAAAATGTGCTTGATAAATAATCAAAAACCCTGTATTTTACGCCGTTAACCGTTAAACACATATTATTATGCATATTATGGTGTTTTGAAATACAACAGCTTAAACAGTGGCGTTATCAAAGCCTAAACCCCAGATTTTAGGTTGATTTAAATCAATGTGTGTCTACAATGAGGTAGTCTAGGCCTTCCGTGTGTGTGTGTGTGTTTGTATCTTTGGCTGTGGTGATGACAAACACTCACACAAAGTGTGTATGTCATCACCAGGACACCAGCGTCAAGTGGTCAGTAGAGAGGGGGTCTGAGTCAGCTGTGCGGGTTAAACCAGCATAGAGGAACTGTCTGATGAGGCTGGTAACTCACAACAGACACTCCTCTGTGAGTAATTGCAGCCTTGCCTAAGTATCAGTTACCAAGAATCGAATTAAGCTTGTGTGTGTGTGTCTGTGTGTGTGTGTGTGTGTGTGTGTGTGTGTGTGTGTGTGTGTGTGTGTGTGTGTGTGTGTGTGTGTGTGTGTGTGTCTGCGTGCGCATTACCAGCTTCAGCCTTGCGTAAGTTTCAGTTACCAAGAATCAAATTGTGCTTGTGTGTGTGTGTGTGTGTGTGTGTGTGTGTGTGTGTGTGTGTGTGTGTGTGTGTGTGTGTGTAGGTGTGTGTTTGTGTGTGTACGTGTATGTGTGTGTGTGTTTGTGCACTTACCAGCTGCAGATGGTCCCAAAGGTCTGTGTACACGGTGTTATTGAAGGCGAACATGTTCAGATAGGACTGAGGAAACACCACAATATTTTCCTTAACACATGAGTGTTACAGGCCATGAATGTGCTTTATCTGTAATATTTACCATGAAAAACACACACATACACACACACAGGTATACACACACACACACACACACACACACACACACACACACACACACACACACACACACACACACACACACACACACACACACACACACACACACACACACACACACACAGAAACACACACAAACAGGTATACACCCACACAGGTATACTCACACTGAGCCCTTTAGCAAACACAGGCTCTGAGAGAAACTCGGACAACATGCGTAGAACGGCTGCACCCTGAGAGGACAAAACACACAAAATACATCCAGAAACAGTCACATTGTGTGTGTGCGTGTGTGTCTGTGTCTTTCTGTGTGTGTGTGTGTGTGTGTGTGTTTGTGGAGTTGTGTGTGTGCGTGTGTGAGTGCGTGCGTGTGTGTCTGTGTCTGTGTGTGTTTGTGTGTGTGTGAGTTTGCGTGTGTGCGTCTGCGTCTGCGTGCGCGTGCGTGCGTGCATGTGTGTGTGTGTGTGTGTGTGTGTGTGTGTGTGTGTGTGAGGGCACCTTGCTGTAGGAGATGGTGTTGAACATCTCGGTGATCTCACTGGGCCGGTTGACCTCCTCCTCGCGACGGGACAGCGGGTGAGAGGAGGCCAGGGCGTCCACCGCAAACACCTTACGCACTTCAAAGATGATGTGCTCTTTCTGTGGAGACACACACACACACACACAAGACGCACACTACTGAAACCAATAACATCTAGTGCAATTCATCTGAAAGGTATAATCTGAACTTAATCACAGCTACAGTCTGTCCTTTATCACAGCTACAGTCTGTCCTTTATCCCAGCTACAGTGTGTCCTTTATCACAGCTACAGTCTGTCCTTTATCACAGCTACAGTCTGTCCTTTATCACAGCTACTGTCTGTCCTTCATCACAGCTACAGTGTGTCCTTTATCACAGCTACAGTGTGTCCTTTATCACAGCTACAGTCTGTTCTTTATCACAGCTACAGTCTGTCCTTTATCACAGCTACTGTCTGTCCTTTATCCCAGCTACAGTTTGTCCTTCATCACAGCAACAGTCTGTCCTTTATCACAGCTACAGTTTGTTCTTCATCACAGCAACAGTCTGTCCTTTATCACAGCTACAGTGTGTCCTTTATCACAGCTACAGTCTGTCCTTTATCACAGCTACAGAGTGTCCTTTATCACAGCTACAGTGTGTCCTTTACCACAGCTACAGTCTGTCCTTAATTACAGTTCCAGTCTGTCCTTTATCGTCTGTACTTTCTGTGATTTATCACAGCAACATTCAGTTCTTTATCACAGTTATAATCTAGTCTTTATGCCAGTTCCAGTCTCTTCCAGTCTTTCCGACACTTATATCATGTCCTTTATCACAATATAGTCTCCATCACACTTACAGTGTCAAAGTCCATACAGTCTTTGAGGCCTTACCACCATGGACACGCCCCAACTGGTCTGATCATGGAAGCTAAGCATGGTAGGGCCTGGTTAGTACTTGGATGGGAGACCGCCTGGGAATACCAGGTGCTGTACGTTGTGTCGGGTGGTGGCCAATAGGTGGCACTCTTCCCACTGGCCTTAACATCAATCCCGATGCCCCAGTGCAGTGACGGGGACACTGTGCTGTGGAAGGCGCCGTCCTTCGGAGGAGACGTAAAACCGGGGTCCTGACTCACTGAGGTCATAAAAGATCCCAGGGCACTTATCGCAAAGAGTAGGGGTTTCCCCGGTGTCCTGGCCCAACCAGGCTCACTCAATCTGGCCCCCTAATCATCCTCTTGTATAATTGGCTGACCCATTAATTCCCTCATTCTCCACCTCAAGCTGGTGTGTGCTGAGCGTTCTGGCGCAGATTGGCTGCCGTGTATCCCCCAAGTGGGTGCCACTGGTGGTGGTTAGTGAGGTCCCCCCTTCACTGTAAAGCGTCTTTGTAGAAAAGCGCTACATAAATTCAAATCAATCCATCATTACTTTATCACAGCTGCAGTGTCAAAGTCCTTCATCACAAAACAGTCAATCACAGTCCTCACAGCTCCAGTCATCCAAGACCTCATCATTACAGTCTATGAGTCTCCCATCACAGCTCCAGTCATCCAAGACCTCCTCATTACAGTCTGTAAGCCTCCCATCACAGTGAAAGTCGCCGTCTCTACAGCGTTTCTCCTTACGATGTCCCAGGTGGGCTCTGCGTGGTCCGCCCCCAGGTACTCAACATACGAGGCGAAGCCTTCGTTCAGCCAGAGGTCGTTCCACCACCGCAGGGTCACCAGGTTCCCAAACCACTGAGGAACAAACACAAGACACCGTCTAACGCGGCTAGATGCAGAATAATACCTGTTGTATACAGGGTTAGGGTTAGTGTTAGTTAGTGTAATGAATGAATATAAATAAAAAAGCCCTTAGAAAGCGGTCCTTCCATCAATGGACATCCAGTTTGAGATCTGCGCCCTGCGACTCTCTCTCCACCTGCCTGCGCTCGGACAGGAAGTGAGGTCATCACACAGTCCTACCATGTGGGCGAGCTCGTGGGCGATGACGGTGAGCACCCTCTCCTTGTTGCCGGTGGAGGAGGCGACGGGGTCGTACAGCAGGGCCGTCTCCCGGTAGGTGATCAGCCCCCAGTTTTCCATCGCCCCCGCGTTGAAGTCGGGCAGGGCTACTTGGTCTGGGTTGGGTGGGGCGGTGCGGCAGAGGAGAAGCAGCTTGGCTTAGTTTATCTTAGCCTAGCTAGCCTAGCATAGTGTAGCTTAGTGTAGCCTAGCCTAGCCACTGTCTCTTAAACTGAACCAAACTTACCCTCATCAAAGTGATTTTAATGTGACTTTCTGTCATTCTTTCTTTTTGTATTTAAAACCCTAATCTTTGACCTAGTGTACCTTGCATGTCCAAAAAGATAAACCTGGGACTAGTAACACTAATAGCGGCCGAGCTAAAGCTAGCAGCCAAATGACGGCCACCCAGACGAGAGGATGTAGAGGAAGTCACCTGATTTGGAGAGAGGGTAGGAGGTGTTGTAGTAGTGCTCGTAGAAGTTCAGAATGGCTTCCGTGACGTTGAGAGCGTAGTCCCCCTGGCCCTCCGTGATGGCCTGGTGCCGGGCCCAGATACGAACCTGCAGTCGAGGTTAAACCCCCTCACATCAGCCCGTGGTCTGTGAGGCTGGATGACATTCTGACCTCGAGTCACCTCGACGACAAGTTTTCTCTCTTGCCTGAGATCAGCTATTTTCTAATTTATAAACCCTTGATCTTGGTTCCGGGCTGTGAGATTACCACTCCCATTTGAGGGCATTACAACCTGCGTTGTTGATCGGAATGTGCATTGAGTATCTTAAAGGTCCGATGACATGCCACAAGGTGTGAATGTGATTGGCCTTACAAGCCGTTTTGAAAATCTACCCCTTATGACATCACAAGTGGGAGTGTCCACCTAGATGTGTGCTGGATAGATCAGTCTACCAGCCGAGCCTACCCAGTGGACTGTAGCAAACGTTGCTCCTCTATCCAGCCCACATCTAGGTGGACACGCCCACTGGTGATGTCAGAAGACGCAGATTTTCAAAACGGCTTGTAACGGCTAATCACATAATAGATATGTATAATATGTCCTTGAGTGTTGTGCGCATATTTTGTAGCTTGGGCTGGCAAAGTGGGAATGGATCCCCTAACCCGGCTGGGCCTGAATCCACTTGGAGCGTCGGTGTGACCCGTTTCACCTGCATGTCTCGATCCTGTGCTGCCTGTAAGTGACCTGTCTCACCTGCCTGTAGCGACCCGTCTCACCTGCACGTCTGTCTCCTGGTCTCCCTCTATGAAGGAGAAGCCGCTGACGATAAAAGCCAGCAGGTAGGTGGACATCCTCTTGGTGGGTTCAAAGGTCGTCCTGGAGACTGGGATTCCGTCAAACTCCACGCGAGAACTCTCTACAGAGAGAGAGAGAGAGAGAGAGAGAGGGAGAGAGAGAGAGAGAGAGAGAGAGAGAGAGAGAGAGGGAGAGAGAGAGAGAGAGAGAGAGAGAGAGAGAGAGAGAGAGAGAGAGAGAGGGAGAGAGAGAGAGAGAGAGAGAGAGAGAGAGAGAGAGAGAGAGAGAGAGAGAGAGAGAGAGAGAGAGAGAGAGAGAGAGAGAGAGAGAGAGAGAGAGAGAGAGGGAGAGAGAGAGAGAGAGAGAGAGAGAGAGAGAGGGAGAGAGAGAGAGAGAGAGGGAGAGAGAGAGAGGGAGAGAGAGAGAGAGAGAGAGAGAGAGAGAGAGGGAGAGAGAGAGAGAGAGAGAGAGAGAGAGAGAGAGAGAGAGGGAGAGAGAGAGAGAGAGAGAGAGAGAGAGGGAGAGAGAGAGAGAGAGAGAGAGAGAGAGAGAGAGGGAGAGAGAGAGAGAGAGAGAGAGAGAGAGAGAAAGAGAGAGAGGGAGAGAGAGAATCATTTTGTAATGATTTAATGATGTCATGAGGATGTCATGATGTTGTGAGGTTGTGATGATGTTTTCATGGGGACGTAGCAATGTTCTGACGTTGTGACGACGACATGATGTTGTCATGGTGTTGTAGTTATGTTCCGATGTCATGATGTGGTCATAACGATGGCATAATGATGTCATGGCGATGTCAGGAGGATGTCAGGAGGACGATGTCGGGACGATGTCATTAGGTTATGATGTCACAGTGTTGTGTGAGCCCACCCATCTGCTTGCTGTTGGAGAGGGCGCCGGTCCCCTGGGGGTGAATGAGGACCACACTGAACGTGGCCTTCATGGCGGGCTCGTCGAAGCAGGGGAAGGCCTTCCGGGCGAACGTCGCCTGCATCTGAGAGGTGGCCAGCACCCTGACACAGGGCAGAACCCACGTTAACTCAACGTAACACAACTGTCATATTGTGATAGTGCTGGGTAGTTCAAACTTTGCTTCATAGGTTCTGTTGTGTGGTGCTGTGTTGCACCCCATTACCTTAGTGCACCCAAGGTATTGTGTTGCTCTGTTGCACGCCATTACCTTAGTGCAACAAAGGTTATGTGGTGCTCTGTTGCACGCCATTAACTTGCACCCTTGGTTTTAGTTGTTTGCACGTGTTTCTATAGTCCCTGTCTGTTGTTGATGTTTAACGTATGACCCTCAACCATGTCTAACTTCCAGCTTGTCTCAACTTACGGCAATTAAAGAGTTCTGAGTCTACCCGGAGCTGAACTCACTTCTGGACCCCGTCCTCCGTGTACTGGCTCCTGTAGAAACCCTCCAGGTCGTCCGCCAGCTCTCCCTTGAACTGCGTCTCCAGCAGGTAGACCCTCCCGGCCTTCAGCGCTCCGTCCAGCTGCAGCACCAGGTACTCCGTCTCCTCCTGCAGCCAGGAGCTCTGGACCTGGGGCACAGGGTGGGCCGGGTCCAGGGCCTTCAGCCGGGCCTCGTGTCCCTGGAAGAGGGTGAAGTTGAGCTTGTTGGCGTGGATGATGATGAGGTCGGTGTCCTTCAAGCAGACGAACCGCACGGTGGAATTCCCCGTGAAGATGTAGAGACCCTGCTGGTCTGGCTCCAGCCGGGGCCACAGGGTGATGTCGTAGTGCACGGGGGCCAGGGTGTCCGGGAGCCGGTACCGCTGCCAGGGCTTCTGAG
>NC_044061.1:4892390-4982390 GCF_902167405.1 Gadus morhua | reverse complement strand
CAGCAAACCTCACCATGAATTTGGGGAATTAACTTTACCTGAGTATTACTGAAGAACTTTTTCATTGTGGTTCCTATCTGTTCCTATCGGTAACCAGTCTGAACTTGGTCTACTTTACTTTACTGTACTGTATTTACTGTATCATAATGTATAGTATACTGTTAGCAATGTCTGTTGAAAAACATGAAACGGAAAATGTCTTTGGTTCCATTGCTCATAAATATCTCTCTTGTAGTTCAATCCTCCCTGGGAGAACTACAATAACTATATTTGAATCTATATAATATTTATAAAGCACTGATATCCTGCGCTGGATGATGAGTGGATTTCCGAATGTCTATTTGCACAGACACACGCACACGCACACACACACACACACACACACACACACACACACACACAGTAAGAGAGGGTTTTAATCTTCAGTTAGTCAGGCAGTGTCTCTTGCTCTTCCCTCCTAAACTGAACCGTCAGGTTCCGTTCCCGCCGTTATTCTTCGAGGAATGCTGTTTTTTCCTGCGATTTTTGGGAGTTTGGGTGTAAGTGAAAACACCTGTTCATGAAAGCCCAACTGGACTGGAAATCAACACTGCTTGTTAACAGTTAAAGTTGCATGGAAATGTTCCCACGTCCCGGACGCCTAAAGTCTTTCACTTCAGTCTTCCTCCGGGGAGCGAAGGAAAAGCAGCTTTGACGTTGACTGGATTTACATTCAATAACAAGAGTGACTTACCTAGTCTTAACCGCTGCCTGTCCACTTCTGGGCTGGATGGCGGGTGCGTGACCATGTGTGTGGCAATGTGTGTGGTGTGTGTTTGTGTGTGTGCTTTTGTGTGTGCATGTGTGTGGCTTTGAGTGAAAGAGGCTGATGTGGAGAACCTTTTTCTACATCTGTGAGGGAGTCGAAGGAAGAGGAGGAGTAGAAGAGGGGTGGGGGGGATGTAGGCCGAACCGCAGCCTTCCTGGGCGGGGGCTCCACAAGAGAAGAAGACTCAGAAGACCCAGGGGGTGTGTCTGGTGACTGTGTGTATGATCTGAGGGGGGGGGGGGGGGGGGGTTCTGTGCGATTGTGCATGAGATTGTTTGATTGGAGTTCCTTGTGTGTGTGTGTGTGTGTGATAGGGGCTCTGTGTGTGTGTGTGTGTGTGTGTGTGTGTGTGTGTGTGTGTGTGTGTGTGTGTGTGTGTGTGTGTGTGTTAGGGGTTCTGTGTGTGTGTGAAATGGGGTTGGGCCAATGTGTGTGTGTGAGTGTGTGTGTGTGCGTGTGTAGATGGGTTAGAAGGGTTGTTTGAATATCTGTGTGCGTGTTGATTTCAAGAACTCCAAATAAAGGCCACACCTTGTTGCGTTCCCGGGTGTGAGACGGTCTCTGTATCAAAACATATGCTGTGTGTTCCATGAACATGCGTGTGTGTGTGTGTGTGTGTGGGACTCCATCATTAACGCGACATATGTCTTCGCTTCGACTACTGCTCAGCCTGTTGTGTGTGGAATATAACCATAGTGTAGTAGAAGTATAAGAGTAGTTAACATTGGGGAATATATTTGAAGCAATAGTTGCTGACACAATGCAGGTTTTATTATCGCACTAGTTATACTGTTCTTAATATATACATAGATATATACGGGAAAGGGATGAGCCTAACAATTGTTAGTGCTTGGCACCTGGTTCTATGAACATCCTTTCTGTACCGACAGGGATATAATGTTATATCTCTTTCTTCTGACAAATGTACGTATAAGTCGCTTTGGATAAAAGGGTTTGCTAAATGCCCTGAATGTAAATATATTTTATGCAGTTATGTTTTTGGTTGTTTCTTTTTAGCACACGTTTCTCTTTCAATTTCTACTGTCTTGTACTCTCTGCTATGACAGCTGGATTTCCTGTCAGGGATTAATAAAGAACCATATAAGCGTTGCATAACATATAAATTAAACTGAGAAAGAAGACAGCTTCACTGCAGTTCAATGTCACCTGTACCTTTTATTTACACAGCCCAAGAATGTGGTGAACAGCAGGAAGCTCCGCGCTCACTAAAGAAAAAAGACGTCAGTGATCTCTGCTTCGTCTCTGCGCTCACTAAAGAGCAGAGACATGAGTGATCTCTGCTCGTCTCTGCGCTCACTAAAGAGCAGAGACGTTAGTGATCTCTGCGCTCACTAAAGAGTAGAGACGTGAGCGATCGCAGTTTCGTCTCTGCGCTCACTAAAGAGCAGAGACGTGAGCGATCTCAGCTTCGTCTCTGCGCTCACTAAAGAGTAGAGACGTGAGCGATCTCAGCTTCGTCTCTGCGCTCACTAAAGAGTAGAGACGTGAGCGATCTCAGCTTTGCCTCTGCGCTCACTTAAGAGCAGAGATGCGAGTGAACTCAGCCTCGTCCACACGTCTCCAAACTCGCAGAGAATTCTCTTACGCCCCTCCGTTACACTCCACATCCACCGGCACATCAATTAGAACCAAAAGGGAGAGCTGACACGAGGAGCAAACGGGGGGTTGCAGAGGGCCTGCAGAGAACCAGATGTCTTGGAACAAAGTGCGACCTGCAGATCACACCCTGAGATTCACAACAGCAACTACAAGCACAACACAAGGAGCTGCCAGTGGATGCTGGGAAAACCTCAGGAAGGAACGCCCCCCCTGGGAAAACAGAAACGCGAGAGAGCTCGAAGTAGCTTTCGTTAGCGAAGCGGAGAGCAGAAGTCCACAAGAACGACACATTGACAAGACCGGCGGACAACAAATCCGCTCAAAATAATTATCAAAAAATTAAAACAAAAATCAACTTATCTATTTGTATACATTGAACAGAATAAAATCTATGTAACAGTTGGTCGTACGTCAGGACGAACACAGACCACCCCCCCCACCCCCCCAACCCCCGGCCGGCTCAGAATGGCGAGAGGCTGGGGACCTTGATGTTGAGGTCGCCGATGTTGATGTTGCGCGGCATCTCCGGCAGGTTCATGTTCTTCACCGCGGAGACGGCCCGCGCAGGGGCCGCTGACAGACCGCCCTGTTGGGGGGGAGACATCCCAGAATATTACACGCCTGTCTCGGAGCCGATCGAATAGATAGTGGTTGTGTCGGGTAAAGGGGTGTGCTCTGTAGCGAACCCTGAATTATCTGGGTGTCCGATTCTAGTTCGATAGCTAGGTGAATCCATTCAATAGCCTGCTCTTTGACAACCATCTGGACAATTCTACATATGGTCTATTCTCAACATTTAGTTTTACACGGTAAAGGTTAATCTGCTTGTCAGACAACCAACCATCACCTCGAGGTCCTGGTCTTTTCTAAACATCTAGTTTTATTTGGTAAAGGTTAGTCTGCAATACAGGTGACAAACAATCATCTGTCGGTTCATTTCTTAAGCTCCCGGTGAGTAGAGAGGTCTATTAAATGGACCATAGATAATAAATGGTATTGGATCAAAAGGTACCAAGGTATTGGATCATAGATAATAGAGGTTGGATCATAGATAATAAAAGGTATTGGATCATAGATAATAGAAGGTATTGGATCATAGATAACAGAAGGTATTGGATCATAGATAATAGAAGGTATTGGATCATAGATAATAGAAGGAATTGGATGATAGATAATAGAAGGTATTGGATCATAGATAATAGAAGGTATTGGGTCATTAAACCCTAGAAGGTATCTGGGATCAGCCTCTCACCTCTGACTTCTCCATGCGGTTCTGAAGCTCCACCTGGGCCACGATTTCGTTCATGTTGGTCTCCAGGACCATGCCCCCCATCACCACCTCCTGCAGTATGTAGTGCACCTGGGGGGGGGGGGACCGGAAAGTGAGCAGAACACATGACCCACGCAGACCCAGTGGGGCAGAACCTCGGACCAGAGATGGCGGCGTCTTCCATTTGACCCTGGCCATGGCCGTGTGCTACATGGTTGAATTCTGCGATGAAACTCGATGAAACTCTTAGTGATTTTGATTCTGATATAAGTTGGCCTAGTTCCTTCGTTCTTTGTTCCTTCACGACGTAAGTGTGAATGCGTATTCGCACACTCGTTTGTTTTCGTCACCGGTACCCCCCACACTGACTGAGTCACACTGACTGCTTATCTCTATACACACACCTGGAGATAGGGAGTGGTTGGTGATGACATGTAATGACCGGTTGCCTATTCAGCAGTACTATGCCAAACCGCAGAGAGAACTCTGTACGGCCTACGAGGCGAGTGACTCCAGAGCATGGCGCTTATTCCCTCTGATGACATTAAACTGAGTAAAGCTGTCCCAGAGGCTCGGGTTTACTGAAACTGAAGGCAGAGTGTATTCATCATCTCCATGAGATCACGTTCAACACTCCTACTCCCACTCCGACATTCCTACACCGTTATGGGTCGCATGTCTGCTCAGCGATGCATGTCTGCTCATAGTGCATGTGCTTAATGCTCCCTGTCTGTTCAATGGTGAAGGTTCTCTCGCCCTTGCATGTCTGCCTTTGGCTTCAAAACGCCGGACTCAATATGAGGTTCATTTCCTGCTGGGGAAATTAGTCCGGGTTGGTTGTGAGCTCCAGGCTCTAGTCGGCTGAAAAGACAATGCTCTTCATCTCCAATCCTTAGGCCCTTAAAAAAAAGAGCCCTGCTCACGTCCTCTAGAGACTCAAACCAGACCCCGCACACATCAACTAGAGACTAAAACCCTTCTCACATCATCAAGAGAATGAAACCAAACCCTGCTCACATGATCTATAGCAGGGGTCTGCAACTAAGTTTGGCCTCGGGCCAATCTTTTTTCAAGCCAGTAGGTGGCGCGCCAGAACATTATCAAAGGCTACTTCAAGGAATTAATTAATGAAAGACCTGGAACTGCGAAGCAGGCCCGTCAACTGGCTTAGTCATATGCCTACCAAGCACTAGATGACCCCTTAAAAGACGTACATATAAACAAGTGTATGCCCTAATCACGTAAATGTCATGCCTGATCACATGGGGTAGAGGTGTTTCTGCACTTGTCTCCACAGAGACAACGCAGCGATATCATCATGAGCAGTTCTAACAGGAGAGAAAGTGAAATTCGTAAGCTGCTAATCATGTGAGAGAAGGTGATGCAGTCGTATTAAACAAAGACGTTGAAAGATGGTGCGATCTACGAGAGAGACCCAGAGAAACTGTCCTTACGAGGCTTTTGTCGGGATAAAACACCCTAACCCTAACCCAAAAGTGGACAGCAAAATAAAGAATATGTTGGCGTTTTTGCACTTGTAAATATCAAGTGCAAAAACTCGTTTGTAGCCTATACTCAGATGTGAACTCATTCTTGCATGTGTATTCATTCATAAAAAAATAAAAACATTTGGGATGTCAAAACAATCACATCAATGCATTTCCTTTTTAGTTCTTTGGAACTTTGAGTATTATAGTTATATACAGTAGTTATTAATACTAGTATGGAAACTTAGATTTTTGTTACGTGAGACACTTGTAGACACTTGAAGGTACTTCTTTGAAATACCTTCAAAGAAATTGAGCTTTTGAGAACAATAATGGATGACTTCTCCTCTGCAGACATTGGCCCCTCCTCTGGAATAGCAAACTCCTCTTTAATTACAAACTCCTCCCCTAGAATAACAGACTCCTCCCTGAAAACAACAGGTCCCTGTACCATGCTCTCAAACACTTCCAATAGAAGCCTTCCCATTTCCTGTTGATACAGGGAAACGGGTGTCATGTTGAGCCCACGCCTCGGAGTACGTCCTGTAGGTGTTTCAGAATGGCACACAATGTGTTTACTCACCTTATCCATGTGGAAGATCAGATCCAACTCACAGACATTCTCAAAGCATTTGTCCAGGGTCTCCACAAACACCTGCAAGAGTTGAAATCGGTTAACTTCACAACAACGATATTATTTAGACCCGTTGTACAGAAAAAAAGATAAGCCAGGCAGGTTGCACATGCGAAAAAGGCATTAACCAACGATAGAGAGAAACTGACCTGGATCAAGTCCAGGATCCCAAGCTCACTCTCTGATGAGTCCACGCAGAAGACAAAGTACAGCGTAGCATAATGACGGTAGATCAACTTGTAGTCAGAGCCACCAATCAGACTAGACTCAAATAGAAACAAGAGCCAATCAGATACAACAAAACAAAGGGTAACAAATATTATTTTTTTCCATGCGGTCATTGGAAGATTGAGTTGGCAACCTTTCATCGCCATAGTATTTCAATGATTATAATATATTTTTTATTAACATTGAATGAGTTACCTGCCGCCCTCTAGGAAGTTGCAGACGTTGTCGTCCCGTTTGGACACCAGATGGAAGGTTTCTCTGATGATCTGCTGCTGCAGTTCCTCCGCCTAGCGGCCACACACAGCATCCCGTTAACCACACAGCATCACGTTACAGCACCAGCATCACTTTATGCACAAACAGCATCACGTTGTATACACACTATCACTTCATGCACACATTTAACCCAACATTAAAACACGAACCAGTTTAATTTTGGAAAGTAAAGATACCAACTAAATGCCTTTTGTGTTGTGGTTGCTAAGTCACGCACACACAACCACACACACACACACACACACACACACACACACACACACACACACACACACACACACACACACACACACACAGTGTCCGTCCTCAAGGTTCACGGATCCTTTCCACTGAGCTATTTCATTGCCACACAATGATATAACGTTAAAGGTACATGCAGAGTCAACCACAGAGCCTAAAGACAAGACCTTCTAAACGTGAACAGAAGCATACAATTAAGCTGCAGGACTAGAGGCTGTAGCAGGCTCAGGAAGTCTCGGGGGAAACACTCACAAAGTACTGATAGAAGCGGATCAGCCGAGGCTTCCCGTGGTTATTAAATATTAATATAGCATTAATCATTTTGAAGTCCACTGCTTTGGGTGTCCCCACTGCAGTACGTACTAAATTAAACGATGGAGATCGAGCTTAATGGTACTCTGACAGCAGCGTCAGACCAGCGGTAGTAGAAGTCGAGACTTCCGGCGTTCTGAACAAGAGCTGTAATTTCAAAATAAAGGTCAGCAGAACGTTGATGGACCTAAGAAAGACAGAAAGAAAGGATAAATAATACATTTCTGATAACAATCTTGCATCATCATATATCTTTAACGCATAATTGATCTATAAGGAGAACGTCAAATATTCAATACCACATTCAATTTAATATGTTGCCACAGACAAATTGGCTTTGTTTATTACTGGCTAACACAAGTAATTACAGTCCTGTTTTTGCTTTCTTATATGAATTTAAATATCTCTTATTTGGTTGGCTGGGAATTGATTAGTTAGGAGAAACACATAATCGAATTATTTATTGATTACTAGAAAGCGGAATCGTTATGAAATCGTGAAATTCTTCAAGGTCAGGGATTAAAGTGGTTCTCTGAACCCAAATCATCCCAACAGGAACTCCTCTTTTGACCTAATTACAGTTGTCTTTACAGTTTCCGCCGGGTCTGGTTCGAAAGTGTTGCCAGATTGAGCCACATTTTCCGCCTCTTGCCCAATCTGGCAACACTGATCTGATGTTTCTTTTGTTTACATCCGGTTACCTGTAGACATTATTTATAGCACCATATTAGGAGGGCTTTCAAACTCTATGGTCGTTAACGCATAATGCCGATATTACTTTTGTCTTCTTGTGAGGGTTGAACAATAGTGTTTCGGCTAGCAGTCTGCTTTCAGAAGTATCCTCGCTGCGCATCAACCATTTAAGTTAAATTGTGCTATATGGTAGATGGCCACTAGTGGGCAGTGACATTCGACTGGGGCGGATTCATCAGATTGTGTATAATATCTTTCTATCGGTCCGTCTATATCTATTTATAAATATGCTTCCAATAAAAAATGACTTTGAGATCTGTTTATAGGGATAACCGTAATGTCATATTGGACATTGGCCTCCTGAACCCTTGAGTGGGGCGTCCGATTCACCAATCAATTAATATATTGGTTCTCAATTTATGCCTGAATAATGCGCACTTGGAAAAGTTGGGTCTAGATGCTGGCTGTCCGGCATTCATTTGAATGTTATTTTTATTCTATTAGCGACAATAACTCGTATTATTTTTCATATCAATAAATGATAGTTAGAATAGTAGTAGCAGAAAACTTTTTTCCAGTAGTAGTAGTAGTAGTAGAGTATAGTATTTGTGGAATTTAGTAGTAGTAAGCCGAGTAGTAGTAAAATAGTAAAGTAGTAAAGTAGTAGCATAGTACTGATAGTAGGCCTCACGGGAGTTTTTGTAACCACAAAGGCTACTTTATTCGCACTTTATTTAGTTTGACCTTTCTGTTTACATGATACACTTTGAATTTTTCCGGTGAAACCTGCAATTAATACCCCAACTGCGTGGAGTTGTGTCAATGTGCTCCGGTTCAGTCCAGGAATGAGGACCCCCCGTCTCCTGCGAACCCCAAGCCTTGGTCGTGTTCACGTCCCCCTTCAAACGTCGTTATAAAACAATCATTATTATAAACGGATGCAGACTGCCCTGTGCTGCAGGCGGGTCGACTGCACTGCTCACAGACTCTCATATGTCAAATAACTATGTGTGTGTGTGTGTGTGTGTGTGTGTGTGTGTGTGTGTGTGTGTGTGTGTGTGTGTGTGTGTGTGTGTGTGTGTGTGTGTGTGTGTGTGTGTGTGTGTGTGTGTGACTGTGACTGTGTGTGTGTGTGTGGGGGGGGGGGAGGGGGGGGGACTCCATCATTAACGCGACACATGTCTTCGCTTCCCTCCATTATTCGATCCCCCATCCGCGTTTTGTTTTCAGACTGAATTCCGTTCCTCTTGCATGGGCGCAGTGAAAACCCCCCAGCAGGCGCGGCGCTCATTAGCATACACGACCCTGGTTGGCTGGTCAACGCGCCGCTTTCCGCATGAGCGCGGCGGATGAATTGACTCGACGGATGGGCTTCGAGGTAGGTGGGCTGGGCTCCACGGTGGGCTCGCCGTCGCCGGCAGCCTTTATGGAGTCTGTTTATAGAGGGTTTCACACGGGGCACGGGGCTCCCGTTCATTGAGGGTTTTCACAAATGCAAGTAGACAGACACGGCGATCCAGCAGCACGCCCCGCGTGGTCCTGCGGGTACAGTATGTACTTGTTAGAAGACGGCGACTCCCGTGCGTTTGAAGTGGGTGGCCTTCCACAATTCGGCTAAGTTTGAATGTTTTTTCCCGCTTCTAATTGTGGGAATTGTGTAACGGAAGCCGGGTACGTATTGCCAGGAATGAGGTAATGCGCCGCTCGCTGTCTCTGTGGCCCTCTTTAAAGTTATGAAGGCGGCCTCTAATTGCAGGGAAAGTCACACGGATTGTCCTATGATTTGTATCCTTTTATTGCACTCAAATGGGATGCCTTTGTGAAAGATCGAACTTACGACAGCCTTTTTCCACACTTTCCTGTAAAAAAAAAAATCGAATACTAAGACCATATTATTCACAATGAGCCACTTGACATGGAGTAGCAGTAGTGATTAACTGTAGGGTTTAACAGCAATAGGTTGAGTGGCGACCTTCCATTAACAAATGACAGTCGTTCTTGTTTATGTCCACCAGGGGGCAGTGCGGAGCCCGTTGTGAATAGTTCAATGTATTCTGCTTCTGGCCACACAAAGCTCAGGAGAGTGGAGATGGAGAGGGATCCTGGATGTGCAAGGCGGCTCCATGTTTACCCCAAACTACTGTTTACTGCTGGGGGTTTTGGTTCTGAAATAAACGTTGGCCGCATGTAACAAAAACATAATCCCAGTCTATTCAACGCAGATATGGATGTCTGGTAGATAGTCATAGCATTTTCCAGGCCAATTATTCTATTAATAAATATAAATGGTGAACAAAAAAACATACCATCAAGCTGCAAACTGAAGATTAAATTCCAACACAAATAATAAAAATCAGCCGTCCTATATATTCGTCCGTTTTTTTTTCCAACATCACCCCATTACATTACATCAAATCAGCGCAACGAAACCACATTGGGACACAATTTCAAAAGCACAATAATGTCTATATTAAAGCTTGCACGGTGTATTGAGCCAACAAAACGTCCTCATGGTTGATTGCGATCTCTGGGCAGGCGGGCGGCAGTCTGGACTGTTTTCAAGGTTTGCAGTGTACCTGTGTGGAAAAAGCAAAACAATCCCGATACAGGACCCCGGGATCCGTCTTTTCCTTCCCACCTCGGTCGTATAAGCGTCGCAGTAAATGGAGCGAGTGGTCTCGCTGCAGCCTATATGACATGGACATCCAACGTCCAAGTGCTGTCACGTGACGACAAGATGGCGGACGCGGTGAGCCTCCTTAGCTGTGTCCCAATTCCTCTACGAATAGTCAAATCTCCTAACCTTTATGCCTCCTTTACTTAACCTTTGTGGAAAACGTCATCGGGTCAAGGAGAGATGAAAATGTGCTTCCTTTCGAACATAGGAAAAGACAGCGCTGTTTAAAATGAATTAGACTCCACTTTTCCTAACCGACGTCATTGCGCAACGGGGAGTATTGCTGACCTCTAGCGTTTCTACGGTAGAACTACAGTTTTCCGAAGTTTGTCTACAACAGGGGTTCTCAAAGTTTTGACAGCTGAGGGCCAATTTAGGAACCCAAAATTTGACTGAGGGCCGCTGCAAACTAGCTAGCTAGACTACGAGAACGTTAAACCCTCAGTTTACTACACGTTAAACACTCAGGTTACTAGCTTAATGCGATTAAACAATCAACTACAAAACAAATATAAAGTTAGCAACGCTAATAAATGTAATGAACAAGTGTGAATGTTCGCGAATGTTCATGAACCTTCCCACATCATTCGACGCGACCGTTCGTTGCCAGGCAACGTTCAACGCGATCATCTGTTGCCAGGCAGGTTTGGAATGGATTACGTATGGATTACGTAGGCGGTACAAATTCGGCCCCCGGTAAAAAATGTAGGCGGTTAACGCCGTCAGCATCCCAGTGGTGAAAAAAGACATTGCACCGTGGACCTCTGGGAGTGAGGTCAAGTGAGGTCTCAAAACGGAGGATCATCCTTGCAAACTAATGTACAGTCGGATTAAAACTAACAAATAGGCTAACAGAATTTATTTGAAAGCTAGAGAGAGTCGACTTTTCTCTTGATTTTTTCTTTTTTTGTTTAAATTTATATTCAATTCAATTAAATTCAGTTTTTTTAAGAAGGGGACAGTGCAAATTAATAAAACACATGATAATACATGGGTTAAAAATGCCAGAATTAGCCAAAAGGCTATTTTTCATCTGTAGTCCCCAGGCAATGAAAATACAATTAAACAAGATAAAAACAACAACAACATAAACAGCACGGAACCCCACAGCACAAAACAGGGCATCACAGAACGAACTGAAGAACTGACTAACTAAGGTAAAACAACAGAACACAAAATACAAAGCACCAGCGAAAAAATAAAACAAATACATAGTGTGTTGACCACATGCAACAACAAATTACTTTAGTGCCAATATGTATATGTATTGATCATTCATTTTCTTAATTGCTTACTAAACGATTTGTATGCGTTTAGTTCCCTGATATGTTGTGGGATTGAATTCTATTCCTTTGCACTTTTGACGGACCAGGCTGACTGACTAAATGTGCTTTTTCGCAACAGAATAACACAATCACCCCCTCGACGATCCTTTGAGAATCAATGGTTCATAGGAAGAATGGTCCATATTGAACCTCACCATGATTGAGAGCATGGTGAATCTCCACAATCCAAACCAAAACTCCAGGCAGATTGTCAGCCGACATCTAGCCCAGAGTGCCCTCTATTTAAATAAATTAGAATCAGTTAAGTTACTATCTATTGCTTAACAAGGTAACAAAATGGTGATTTAGCTTATGGCGCACTTATGAAAGCCCTTGTGCAATAATATGAATTTTAAGAACTGGGTGTTGGTGGGTCCCCACATGTGTAAGATAATGTAATAATTGCAATGTAAACAATTTCTGATCCCTCTTTCTTCATTTGTCACGTGAAGTCGTTCCCCATTTTGTTATACTATTCCATCATTGCCAGTACGTTTTTTTCTTTTTTTAATAACAAAATTAATTTAAACATAAATTAAATAAATATAAAGAGAAAAGTCGAATCTCTCCAGCATTCAATTAGATCCTGTTATTTGTTAGTTTTAATCCGACTGTACATTACTTTGAAATGATGAACCTCAGTTTTGTGATTTAGACCTCACTTGACCTCACTCCCAGAGGTCCACGCTGCAATATTTTTTTTCACAACTTTTTTTCAGAACCTGAAGTCGTTCCCCATTTTGTTATACTTTTCCATCATTGCCAGTAAGTTTTTTTCTTTTTTAAACTTTTTTAGACCTCACCTGACCTCACTCCCAGAGGTCCACGGTGCAATGTTTTTTTTCACAACTGGGTGTTGGCGGTTCCCCACGTGTAAGATAATGTAATAATTTCAAAGCAAACAATTTCTGTTCCCTCTTTCTTCATTTGTCACATGAAGTCGCTCCCCATTTTGTTATACTTTTCCATCATTGCCAGTAAGTTTTTTCTTTTTTTCTTTTTTTTAGAGCTCACTTGACCTCACTCCCAGAGGTCCATGGTGCAATATTTTTTTTCACCACTGGGATGCTGAAGGCGTTTCCCTATGAAGGTATTATTGTAGCAAAAGTCTTTAGCACCTGTAATTGCAGAATTTGAATGCGTACACTAAAGTCACAGTAAATTTGAAGTTGTATATATTTATTTTGCATGTGTACTCTAAAGTCACAAATGTGTAACAGTACATTTGTAGTCGTAAATATTTTTTATACCATTGTAAACACAAAATAGGGTCTACGAGTACGCACATCTGTGTTACAGGTGCACAAATCCTTTTGCTACAATTATTGCAGCGCAGTTGGTGCAAAACACATTCGCACACCCGGGTTTCATAATCTGAGAACATGCCCAAAAGGTGTGCATTCGTAAATCCAAATTTGAATTAATGCATCAGAAGTTGCACATCTCTGAAAAATTTCCTCACAAATAAAATGTTAAAGAACGCTATGTTAATTCAGCATTTTAATGAGCGAGCACAAATCCATTTTACAACTGCTCGAATCTGCTCCTGCAATTCTCAGCTATGGGGTTTTTTTTAGAGCTGTCAGTTAAACGCATTATTAACGGCGTTAACGCAAACCAATTTTAACGGCGTTAAAAAAAATTATCGCGCGATTAACGCAATTATTTTATTGAAAAAAAAAAAAAATCATTTTTTTTTTTTCTTTGCCTCAAAACAAAGAAGCAGTAGCCTGACTGCCAGGGGTAGACTGGCCATCTGGCATACCGGGCATCGTCCCGGTGGGCCGTTGACCCAATGTGGGCCGGTCCGGTCCGCTATGTTTTCTTTTTTCCTCTCTCTCTAAATTCCCTCCAATTGGGCTGGCCAATGGGCTACAGAGAGCTAGCAGTGTGTTGCCAGCATCGAGGCATATTATTGGTCTATGTTTGTCATTGTCAATCAATCATGGGCTGACTGGCTCAGAGAGCCCTGACAGTGCTGTCAATCACAACACAAACCAGGGTGGGCGGGACCTCATGGCATGGGCCGGAGTCGCGGGAGCCGGTACGGAGCTGAAAACGCCCGGGTGGTGCTGAAAAACCTCTGGAGATGGAAGTTAAATGTTCAAAATTGACAGACCTATTTGGTGCCGGGGTCCACACCCCAGCAGGTGCTGCTGCACCAGGAGACGAGCGAGTGGAGGCATATATGCTAAGTAACGTTAGCCTGGGGCTAGCTAGGCTACATTTTGAGACATGTCCAAAACAAAGTAGAAAACGTTTTTACATTGAATGTGATGTGACCTAATTAACTGCATACTTGCGACAACATATTAGCCCAGAGTTGAAGGGCTGTGATTGTTGGTAGTTGTGGTTGATTTTGTTTAAATAGGCCGAATTGTGATATTATGGGTTATTATTGTTCAGATGATTTGGCTAAGCTAGCTAACAGCTGCTAACGTTAGCAGTCTCTTGTTGCCATAGCAACAGTAAACATTGACATGGACTAATGAGCTGTAAATAGAGATGCAGAATCAAGCTGTATTGTAAATACAGATGTGACACTTTGAATTTTATCACAAAATACAAGTAAACCTATTGGAAATAATTAGTTTAATTTGCAATATTTGCCATTGAATTTATTGTAATCTTTCAATTCATTTATTGTTTACTGAGGTGATGACTATTTCGAGAGGAATGCAATATGTATGTTGAAAGGTTTATGTGAAGAAACTATATGTGTGATAAAATGACAATTGGTTATTCATAAATGTCTCTTTATATTCTCTGCTACCATCATCTCCTGTCAAACAGGTTTTCCTCACCTGCTAGAAGTTATGAGAGAGAGAGAGAGAGAGAGAGAGAGAGAGAGAGAGAGAGAGAGAGAGAGAGAGAGAGAGAGAGAGAGAGAGAGAGAGAGAGAGAGAGAGAGAGAGAGAGAGAGAGGTTTGATTATGATTATTTCCTGGTTGAAGATTTTCACATTGATTTTAATTTCAAACATTTGCATATCTTTTAAGTTAAATTAACAGTCATGCAGGTAGGCCGAATTACAGGTCTGAATAGATATGCATTCTCATATACATGTGTGTGCACATGTATACATACATGTGCACATACACGTGTATGAGAATATGAGAAAAAAAATTAAATTCTCTATTTATGGTTTCATAATGACTGAGTCACCGTTAAAACAAATTGGTTTCAGCTCTAATGCTGTTACTGTCTGTAATATGTTTCTATTTAGATTATTTGTCAGGAGATTTTGTTATTATTGTCCGAGTCTGGTTTTAACTAATGCTGGGCTTACACCAAACGATTTTCACAGTCACAGACTAATAACTGCAAGAGAGGATTTTGCGTTGGATCATGTGTGATATTTAACAAGGGTTTTGTAGTAGATATGGCGGGTGGAGATGCAGCAACCACAGGATGTCTGTTAACTTCCTGTTCGGGTTTCACAACTTTCTTATCAGCAGCACAAGAAACACAAACTTGAAAAACAAAAAACTGCACTATTATTCGGATATACAGGGTTCTTCCCGTTCGTTTAGTCCCACCCCTAGTGCTAATAATGTAGTGGGCTGGTCTGGAGAGAAAATGCCAGGGCTGAATTTTTCTCCCAGTCCACCCCTGCTGACTGCTATGTTCAAATGACATTTGTTCAAAGCAGTCGTTTAATTGCACTATAGGCTCTTTTTTTGTATCGTCCTGTTTTGATCAGTATATGCCAATGTTGTTATCGATAGAAAATCATTTGCACAAGGCAAGCCGATGCACTTCACCATGTTGATAAGAGAATCAAAATGAGAAGAATTATGGGACAAAAAAATCAAGGGATATTTAGCATAGAAAAATAATTTGCGATTAATCGTGAGTTAACTATGACATTGGTGCGATTAATCCCGATTAAATATTTTAATCGCTTCACAGCTCTAGTTTTTTTGCAGGTAGTTTTGCAACACGTCTAGGTGGTAAATGTGTAGCAAAAGTATTTGTATCCGTAGATGCCAGAGTGTCTGTGGGCGGGACAAAATAGTTCCACCCATAATTTCCTAATCCAATGAAAATCGCCGGCAGGGATGCATTTCTCAAATTACACTGGGACCCACCACGTGCCAGCAGCCATGGAGCTATAAAGATCGCCAACACCCAGTTCCTAAAATTCACGTTTGCCGAGGGTCGGCAAACATCAGCATCCCAGTTGTGAAAAAAAACATTGCACCGTGGACCTCTGGGAGTGAGGTCCAGTGAGGTCTAAAAAAATTAAAAAAAGAAAAAAACTTACTGGCAATGATGGAAAAGTATAACAAAATGGGGAACGACTTCAGGTGACAAATTTACTGTTACTTTAGTGTACGCATTCAAATTCTGCAGTTACAGGTGCTAAAGACTTTTGCTACAATAATACCTTCATATTTCCCGCCTACATTTCTTTCCCTTGGCGGTGTGGTGTCACACCAAATTTCTACCGGGTGCCAAATTTGTTGCCAGGCAGGTTTAAAAAAAAAAAAATCGCGCTCATGTTGCCAAAGACGAAATAATATAATACAGATAACGGATCACTAGATAACACTTGCTTTTACTTTATATTTGTATTGTATTTAATTGTTTGATCGAATTTAGCTAGTAAACTGAGTGTTTAAAGCAGGTTTCAAAAAATATTTGCGCTCATGTTGCCAAAGATGAAATAACATAATAAAGATAACGGATCGCTAGATAACACTTGTTTTTACTTTATATTTGTATTGTATTTAATTGTTTAATCGAATTTAGCTAGTAAACTGAGTGTTTAAAGTGTATCATAGTCTAGCTAGCTTGTGTTAATTTAATTTCCTTAATTTAATTTAGAGAATAGATTATATAGGTAATAGATAGATTGATAGATAGTAGATAGATAGATGGGTAGATAGGTGAGTAGGCATTTACTAACTGGTATATGTTTTTTATTATTATTATTCACGTTATCCCCATAACATTTAGCTATTACTGTGTAGGGAAATAGATAAATACAATACAATACAAATATAAAGTTAGGAACGCTAATAAATGTAATTTGTAAAATAATTGTTATCTGTCTTGTCGCGCTCAATGAACGAGTTCGCGAATGTTCTTGAACCTTCCCATGTCATTCGACGCGATCGTCCGTTGCCAGGCAACGTTCGACGCAATCGTCTGTTGCCAGGCAGGTTTGGAATGGATTACGTATGGATTACGTAGGCGGTAGAAATTTGGCACCCGGTACAAATTTTTGTGTGACAGCGGCCCTCAGTCAAATTTTGGGTTCCTAAATTGGCGATTCTACACGGGGGCCTAGAGGAGCCAGTGCCCCTTTAGACATGTCCCTGGCCCCCCCTGTGCCCCCCCCGTGATGACCAAATAAAATAACTATGATTTTACTGATTTTACGGAACTAATTTGACGCAACGTTCTACACGGGTAACTTAGAGCGGCTAACCCAAACACTGCTGCCCAACCGTGAGAATCCCAATTCACATGTGAAAAAAAGAGGCTCAATTTATGTTGATTTTGAAATTAACTTCCCCCAGTAGCCTTTCTTAAATGTGAAGTCTGCATTTTATTTTCTTACGGTGTATATTGTGTGCTTAATAACCAGCAATATATGATTTCATTTCTATTAAAATAACATGTTTCTTGGAATTGGTATCCATTATTATCAATTTTATTTTCTGCTCTTCCCTTCAAACAAACCAATAAAAAGTAAAGAAATAAAGAAAAGACAAATATTATGTTTCGGACACTTAGCGCTTCCCCGGGATACCGAAGATAGGCGGTAGAGTGCCATCTCTCTGCCCTCCTCCGTGAAATGAGCAAACCGTCTGCAATGACTGCACACAAACACACACACACACACACACACACACACACACACACACACACACACACACACACACACACACACACACACACACACACACACACACACACACACACACACAAACACACACACACACACACACACACACACACATATAGTTTTGTAGGTCATTGTTACGGTTGTGTTAATATTGGAATTCACAGCACATCTGCTTCAGAAGAACTATACCCTTCTGCATGGAGATTCTCCAACAAAGTGGAGAACCACCACTTCCTGAGATGTGTTATGTCATGCTGTGGAAGATAACAGTATCAGTCAGAATTAACTTCCAAAGACTGCACTGAGAGTTTGTACTCGACTACATCATAATTTTGCATTAACTTTAGCCATTTCATTTTCGTATATTTTCCTTCATATATATTTGTATGTATCTAGTATAGCCTACTATTTGACATTTCGTTTGAGATAAATAAGTTGCATGTAAGTATAACTATTATTTAAAATGTCTGCTATCGTGGATCAATACGTTAGCTTAAGGTTCGGACCCATCAAAATCACATTTCACAAACATATTTTTTTGCAATCACAATTAGGTTGTTTCAGTCATTAATTTTAGTTGCTTGCCGTCGTTGTCATCTTGGTGAAGTAGTCGAGTAGTCGAGAAGAGAATGAAGCTCTCCCGCGCGATTAGCCAGTGACGTCAGTGGGGGTGGCAAGTGGAATCACGTGACAACACTTGGACGTTGGATGTCCATGTCCTACAAGCCGCAGCGAGACATTATAAAGTGGAGCGGTGCGACTGCTGCTTGTTTACAGCGCGGATCCCACGGTGTGCGGCGGGGAGTTCACAGCGCTCACAGCCGTCGACCAGCAGCATAACACAACCAGATCCTCCAGCCCTCCACAACAGACCGCCTTGGATCATCACACGGCGAGTATACCTCAGCTTTAATAAATTTCGCCATCGTCCATCCACGTTTTCCCTGTGAAACGAAGACGCAATTCGCCAGTGCGTGCAGGAACTAAAAAGGACCGAAGACGTCGGGTAGGCTGCTGGTGCTGAACACGTTATCCAGGACCTGACTGCGACGGGCAGATATTGGAGATTAACTGTGTGTGTCGGTGTGTGTTTCCGATGAGGAGGTTGTTTTCCCGTTCCTTCATGTGTTCCACGCACTACGGACCGTAGTCTGGCGATATCCAGACCTATTTACCCCGTTTTTTTTTTAATCGGTTGCCCGCTATTTTCAGCCTCTGCGAGGCTGGCATTTCAAGAAATGGAGTCGGAGGATGCGGTTGATCGCAAAGGGATTCGTGATGCGATTTTTTCGGCACCGTTTTTCGGTACCACGTCGTTCTGCCGCTAGCACACGAACGCGCCACGACTATGCCGATTAAAACAAGATTTATCGCCCGAAGGATAAATCGGTGATTTTCGCCGCGGATCGACGGAGCCTGCCGCTCTCTCTCCCCCAAGACATTCCACAGCAGCAGCACGAGACGAACACTGGGAGCTCGTGCGTGAGAGCCAGTTGAGCTAAGCTAAGCTAGCCGTGCTCCCCCCGTCCATAAGACCCGCTAGATCCACCGGGTCGCTGCTGAAGAACGACTCGTGTGTGTGCGTGTCTCTGCGCCCCCTCATCACATAGTAGCTATCCCGTGTGTACACACGCCTACGGCCCCGGTGAGGAGGATGAGTCGGCCGGGGACCAGGAGGTGTCTCACGGAGGGAGATCCGTTGACCTTGTTCTGCTGGCTCCTGCTGATCCTGGGTCTGTCCACGCGCTGCATTCGGCCCGCAAATGGAGAAAGTACGTATACGGTGTTTCACTGACGTCGGTTCCTATAGAAACTGACCTCCTGAGCCTTCTCCTGGTGACCGTGTGGTCATCCGCCGTGGTGGGATGCAGCGCTGCCACGATGGCCTTACGTTAGTTAATAGCGTCCAGTAGGCATGGAAACCTCCATGGCAGGGCTCGCCACTGGAACACACACACACACACACACACACACACACACACACACACACACACACACACACACACACACACACACACACACACACACACACACACACACACACACACACACACACAGGAGCAATGCGGAATGCTGCATCTCTTCGAGAGCAACACTAGACCTAGATAGGGACGTAGTGGCGTTTCCTAACACAGCTTAGTGATTTCGTAGGACCATCTTTCTTTTGATGGACATGAAGGTTATCCTGGATGTGCCACTGCTTAACTGTAAAGTAATCTTACACGCTATTCACTTTATTAATGGTCAGGGATATGGGAGACGTGTGTGTCTGTGTTTAGGGTTTGTACTTGTGCACTATGGGTTGTGTATACAGTGTGTGTGTGTGTGTGTGTGTGTGTGTGATATTGAGAACGGAAGGTAGCAGGAAGTAGATTAACTCGCTGGTTCTTTGTGTTTTTGTTTTGATTCCTTCGTGTAATGTTTCCCCTGTCCAGGCAGACATCTTCTGGAGATCTGTGCTTTGGTTAAACAAAACAGTGCGGGGCTCAGGGTCACTGGTCGTATGTGATCAGAGAGCAGGTGTTGTGTTCCCGACAGGGTCGTCCATCCATCCACATCCCTTATCATCCACATTAGGTCGTCTCATAAGAACGATAGCCTAGCCCTAGAAGGTCAGGTTGTGTCCCCTAAAATTGATGTTAATACAGATTGACTCTGCAGCTTAAGGACAATGTAAGTCTTCTTCATCCTTGAACCTTCGCCATTCTTTAAACAAATATTTGGAGTGTTTTCAGGACAATTGTAGGCATGATTTTTAGCTTATCCCCCACCTCCCCCCCCCCCCCCCCCGTCTCCTTTCCCGTCCATAATGAGAGGGTTGGCGAGTTTAAAATAGATCCAGCCTAAAGCTTTCTCCAGCACGGACAGAGGTGTTCCTGTTTGCTGGTGAAGAGTAAGGCTTCTGTCAGCGGACGGTGTGGGCCCCTAGCCTGCAGTCTGCGGCCCCTTGGTTCTGTTGCTAGCCCTGCCCTGCATCTCTCTCCGCTGTCTTCAGTGTGTGTGTTTGTGTGTGTGTGTGTGGACACCCTGGCCTATATCGCTGGCTGCTTGTTTCCTTGGAGTCTTTCTAGGAACGTTTCGTATGCAGGTACCCATGTGAGTATTAGTGACACGGATAGAGACTGATATGAAGGTTGGTGTTGTGCGACTTTTAAAAAATCCAAAGCAGCTGTGTTACCGCTGGTTGTCATGGTAAACTAAGGTAAACAAGCTCATGCCTAGCCAGTAGGACTGCTCTTCAAACGGCTCTTTGAAGCAAAATACTAAGATATATTGATATCTAGAAATAAACATTTATAATACGTTAAAGTTAAACCAAGGTCCACCGGTCAAACATGGCCAGCACTGCACAGCTTTGATGGTTGGGCTTTCAGACCAGAGACATGGCCAGGCGTTTCTTTGCAATGTTACTTTATGATTCGAACATAGCTGGAATGTTTGTTATGCTTGCTGTTCTTGTCCTATGATTGCTGCCTATCTAGGATGCCTCCTCACCAAGGAGACTCAGACATAACATAGCGGAGTCGATGAGGATGGGTGCACTGTTGTCTCTGATTTATGCTCAAGGCCTCCACCAAACTGCTCTCTAATCTCTCTGTAAGGCCACTTAGAACCACACATGGCCCACATCCTGGCACAGCAGTCCCCACTGTAGGCACAGAGCAGCCTAGAATCCATGTTCCCCAAGACTGTTGGATCCGCTCAGCCCAACAGTGGCCGATCCAGCAGCGGAGTAAAACAAAGCCCCATTCCTGTTCAGTCCACACACAGGCACATGACATACGAACCCAACCAGGAAGCAGGTGTAACCCCACACCTGGACCCAACCCCAGTAACTCCAGGGAAACAAAACTGGTGGATGACTGCTCGGAACAGGATCATTATCCAACATAATCTCATTCAGGCATTGAAAACTCAGGGGGAAAGCCCTGGTTTGAAATGCGAGAGTACAGTAGTGGCGCTTTGTGTATTAATGTGGATATGAGGCGGTTATTACTTAGCACTCCTCTTGATGATTCTCTGCCGGGCTCTCGCGGAACTCTGCTCTTCCTGTTTCCGTTGTTGTTGACAATGAATGTTTTCCTGCATGGTGTGGTCCTTCGGGAGGGTCTGGCCTGGGAGCCTTTCTCTCATGGGGGGGGGGGGGGGGGATTTCTCCGGATCTGAGGTGTTAGGAAGGGCTTCAAAGCCAGGACGCCAGCAGGTTTTCCTGGTTATTCAGCTTGATAGGGGGGTCTGGTGTTGGGGTCTGAGGCCCCTCTAGTGTGTGTGTGTGTGTGTGTGTGTGTGTGTGTGTGTGTGTGTGTGTGTGTGTGTGTGTGTGTGTGTGTGTGTGTGTGTGTCGCTGAAGTGTGCTCCTGGGTTAGATGGTGACAGTGTTGAACTGCATGAACCTGGGTGACTGACTGCCCAAGGTTCTCCAACCTGTTATGCACACATTTTATGGTTTGTGCAGGCAAATGTAAATGTCCCGAAATATATGTTTCAGCAGGTTATCAGGCCTGGTGGAATATGCATCATGTGTGATGGGAACAGGTTTTGGAATAATTGGAACGCATGCAACGTCAAGAGTGTGTTTAGGGCAGCTGTTGTTGTGCTACAGCTTTCATCGTTTTTAGCTCCGGCCTGTATAACACTCGTAGGCAACCACCAATTTGGAAATCTCTTAAAGTGCAAGTCCTGAGTAAGCTTACCTCGAAACAAACTGAGTTGGCGATTCAGCTGTTGATAGCACTTGTTTCCAGGCAACCACTACTGCTGAAACCTTCCTCTATGATGGGCTCTGACTGAGCTCTGTGACCGGCTGTTCTTTTCAAGTGCGATTTCATAGATCTCCCTATTTCATATTAACTAATGTCAAGCATTTTCTTAGGTCAACATTTTTCTAAGTGTTTTTTGTTAAATCATTAAGGGATATTAGGCTTGAAGGTCGTCTCTGTGATTACCGAGTGTGGGGTTGGGGACGGCGGGTCTAAGTGTTGTCCAGAGTATATTTTGCAGGAACTTCACACAGGTTATGTACTTACTACAGGAAATGGCCCCGAACTACTCTGTAATCAGTCCCGTCTGACGCTTTAGCGAGGCATGTGTCAACTTAAAGCCCCCATACAATTGATTTACTGTGAATATTATTTCTTAATAATAATCAAGCAATACTTTTTCTCACAAAAACATGTATGCGACACAACTATGTATATATTGCATATGAACCCACAGACAAATATTTAGTTCACCTACGACAATCATTGTCCCAAGCCCTCACCACAACCAGCCTATGGAAGCATACAGAGCGATGCCTACACATAGGATTATTATTATTACATTGACAGTCACCATTGTGAACATCTGGGCCAAATGAAAGAAGATCTGATTGGACCTTTGTAATGGCATCCTGCAGACTTCTTTCCCCCCAAAGTAAAGATTGCGTCGTTATTAGAAATATGTGAAGACTGATGTTATGGAGGGGACTTGGGAGGGCTGAGGAGCTGTCTTCAGTCGAACGTCCCATGGTGCCGTGGCCCTGTGGTGTGTTTATGCATGCTGGTACATGCCTTGGCCACACTCTCTAATCAAGTCTCTTACCGTGAAGGGTCTCAGCTGATGCCTGTTGTAGATCATCAATGTAAACACCCTGCTAGCCTTCTGGGAGGATGCATGCTATGATGTTGAAGGATAATACCAGCGTAATACTGATATGGAGGACAAAAACATTAGCTTTCAGCCGATGTTCCTGCGTCCCCCCCGACTCATCATATGGATGTCAACACATGTAGAGAATTCTTGGTCTTTCCCCCTTCCCCCTACCCCTTCAAAAGAAGGGGGAGGGGTAAGGGTAAGGGGTAGAACTGGGATTGGGCCTGGGTCTCCACCAGATAGAGGGGTGTATGCCCCTAGGCCACCCTTTTGATCTGGGCTCTGTTCCTAGTTACTATGTGCATAATAATACCCAAGCACATGTAAGATACCTGTCCTGTTTTACCCTCTTACGACGTGACTATGGCCTCCCTCTAAAGTACACTACAATTTTGATCTGTTTTGATCTGCCTACAGCGTTGTTGACACACTTCAACGTCCAACCCCCTCTGTGTCTCTTCTCTATATACCTGACTGTGTGACACCCTTCTCTCCCTCTGTCTCTCTCCAGTCTGTGGCCCCAGCATCGACATCGGCAACGACATCAGCGAGTTCCACCGGCTGGAGAACTGCACGGTGGTGGAGGGCTACCTGCAGATCCTGCTCATCGGCGACAAGAACAGCAACATCGCCAACCAGGAGCTGTTCCGCTCGCTCAGCTTCCCAAAGCTCACCATGATCACGGACTACCTGCTGATGTTCCGCGTCTCGGGCCTGGTCAGCCTCAGCACCCTGTTCCCCAACCTCAGCGTGATCCGCGGCCGCAACCTCTTCTACAACTACGCCCTGGTGATCTTCGAGATGACCAGCCTGAAGGACGTCGGCCTGTACAGCCTGAAGAACATCACGCGCGGGGCCATCCGCATCGAGAAGAACCCCGAGCTGTGCTACCTGGACTCTGTGGACTGGTCGCTCATCATGGACGCCGAGTTCAACAACTTCATCGCCAGGAACAAGCAGGCGAAGGAGTGCAGCGACGTGTGCCCGGGTATCATGGAGAACCGCCCGCAATGCGGTCGCACCATGTTCAACCACAACTACAGCTACCGCTGCTGGAGCTCCAGGCACTGCCAGAAAGGTAAGGCAGAGCATCTTCTTGTGTGGGTGTGGGGGGTGGGTTGGTGGGTGGGTGGTTGTTTCCAAAATTAACTTTGGAAACGCTGTCAATTGAAAGTAACCAACCATTGGCGGATGGCAGGTGTTAATCTTGGTGTGTGTGTGTGTGTGTGTGTGTGTATGTGTGTGTTGGCTATCTCATATTGGATATAGAAAGAGTGAAAACAGGAACTTACAGTGTCAGCAACAAGACTATGTGAACCCAAGAGACGAGTCAGCCAGACTCCACCCGCGCAAACGCATGCACGCTCGCATACACACTCTTTGGAAGCAACAGACTGGAATAGGATGGTCGTCAGTACCTGGAAATCATGCAACCTTTTCTCACGGCAAACACATTACTCTAACGCTCTGAAGGGTGTGCAAGTAAGTGCATATGTTCCTGGCCGAATAATGTGAGCCGACTCTTCAGTGTCCACCACTCTAAAACATACCAAAGCCAACCTGGCTATTACTTATTTTTCTACTACTTTGATGCCGGTTATTTCCACTTTTACGCTCTGTCACCTAATATACTGTATCCTTGTTCCCGGGCAGCCACAGGCATTCAGTTACAGCACCCAGCTTGCGTTTAGTACAAGGACGGCTGCTTTGTGTTTAAGGCCGGTTGAGAAACCACCTATGCTGCTTGGAATCGCACTGTGATTGGTTGTAGATGCAAGGTTGGAGATGGTTAAGTTTAGGTTTTAGGTTAGAAATGTTTTTTAGTTGAGGTATTAGGTTGGAAATGGTTGTGTTAAGATTAGGTTAGAAATGGATTTACTTTAGGTGTTAGGTTAGAGAGAGTTACGTTAAGGTATTGGGTTAGAGAGGGGGATGTTGTTGGGATGGTCATGTTTAGTAAACAGAATGCCTCAGCAATTCACAGCATGGTTCTCGGCAGCATGTGCGGGCCGTACCGATTGTGCTAGGTCACCCTGGGTCCCAACTGCTGTACGCTGTCACGAACCGTCTGACCTGTGACCGGGTCACGGCGGCGTGTAGCTGTGGTATTTCCTGGTGTCCATGGATCGGATGTGAGCTTGATGTAATGGGAGAGCACCAGCGCTGTGTGCTGCAGGTCGAACAGATCAATAAGCAGCTGGTGTTTCCAGCCTCCACTCATTCATAAAAGCTCCACACAGCCACGGCGCCATCCCATTGGTTGGTCTGTGCAAGCAGAGAGACCAATGGGAGGACCCGGTCAGACCCTCTCCAGTTGTTCCCCTGGATTATTGAATACATTAAAAACCTGAATGTTTCCAGGCCTGGTGATGTCATGTGTTTAAAACGAAGGCAGTGCCCTTTGGTAACGGGGTGATTGCTTGGCCTACAGTAGTGCTGCTTGCAGCTTTTTCGAAAACCGCTCATCCAAACAACCTCACACTTGACACTGCACTTCTTTTGTCCTCAACCATACACCGGCACATGCATACGTGCGTAAACATCCTTAGTTAGATCATGTTCCTTGTTAAGTTTCACAATATCTGCTGATGTGAAACGTATCTCATGGTTATAGTCTCATGTTATAAAACAAGAAAATGACATGCTATTTGTTTGTGGGTCTAGAAACAGTGTTGAATGAGAAAACGCTTGGAAAACCGATCCTGTATGTTAAGAGGAATGCTGGTTTTAATGAAGGGTGAATAGAGCGTCGGCCCGGCCTCTGGGTGAGATGAAGTGTGAATAAAGTCTGGGTCCGAGTTAGATGACAGTTGAATAGTGTGTTTGCGTGAGAGGAAGGGTGATTAAAGCGCGTGTCTGGGTGAGATGAAAGGTGAATAAAGTGTGTCAGGGTGAGATGTAGGGCTGTAACGATACGCGTATCAAACCGAAAATCGCGATACTCAAAGCCACGATCCTGTCTCGCGGTGTGAGAAGGCAGAAGCGCGATATGCCCTTTCTAACTCTTCGGTCAAATTGTCAGATTGAAATTTGCTAATAATTTGTCTAAATAATAGTCTGCTGACAGCGCCCCCTCCTATCGATGCCGTAAATATGTGACGAGATGCCCTCTCTGTGATCACAGCTCTCCGTGGCTACGGATGATTGCATTTCTCCACAGCCGTCGAAGTCCTCATATGCGATATGAACGACATTTATCCAGAGTGGGCCAAGCGCGAAAAAAAATTGCCTGTGTGATCCTGTCTCTATTGTTTTGTGTGATTTGACTGGCAGTTTGTCTGCTTATAGGTCGGAATGAAGCGGCCACCGATTATTGACAGGATGGGTACTTTATTCTACCGGACTCGTTCGCTTCTTCACTAGACACACGCGCTACCACTCGCTCTCCTCGCTCGTCCACTCACTCGCTGACGTCACTCACACACGCATACGCACACTGCCATTCTCGCGCATACACATATGCTACTCGTAACACTATGCCTCGTTATTGCGACGTTCATGTTTTTCCTCATCTATTGAAAGTTAGGCTATTAAACATGTTGCATTCTATACGGCCTGATTATGTCATTATTTAAGCTACATAGCCTAATAAGAAGCGCTAATAAGGATATTTGAATAAACCAACCAAACAGTTAAAGGGGCCCTATTATGCCTACCAGCAAAAAGCATCCTCTGACTGCAATCTTTGGTTATTTCTTTATTAATTTAGCTATACTTTAATAGTATTCTTTCGGTTCAAATCTGTTCAGTGTTCCAAATTATTTGTTATTAAATGTTACATTAAGATAATTGGTATTTAAGTGTTGTTTAAATAAAATGCTTTTTAAATTTAAAAGAATCGTGGGATGTATCGAACCGTGGGTCAAAAATCGTGATACAAACCGAATCGTGAATTTGTGCATCGTTACAGCCCTAGTGAGATGAAAGGTGAATAAAGTGTGTCAGGGTGAGATGAAAGGTGAATAAAGTGTGTTTTGGGTGAGAGGAAGGTCAATAAAGTGTGTGTTCCCGGATGAGTTGAAGGGTGTACAAAGTGTGCGTGTGCCTGCCGGATGTGCCTCGGTGCTGGAGGTAGGACGGCAGTAGAGGGGAAGATCTGGGCGAAACCACAGGGAGTACAGGAAGCCCCCAGGCAGTGGGCTGTTTACAACCGGTAGAAACTTGTTACCTACCACTTTCTAGTGTAGTCACCGCCGCCGTTGTGTCGCTGATGGCTCGCAGCAACACCGCCTAACGACGGGCCCCTGCAGCAGGGCTGCACAGCGATAGGTCGCAAGGTCCTCCCCCGAGTTTACCGTTTAAAACAAATCTGGTTAATGACGACGGATTTAACTTCATAGTGGTTATGTTGTTCCTATTCTAGGATGAAAGAGGTGCATCTCGGGTGTATCGGGCACCGTCGTAGTTCAGTTGTCTAAACTCTTGGATTTGAACGGTTGCTGGGAAAGTTATTTTTAAAGTGAATACAGCAGATCAATCCGTCCTCATTGCCGGGAACAATGACCCGGAGGATAATGACATATCCCATCTTCACCGCTACGGCGTGTTGCCACAACAACCGCCAACACATGACCGGGTGACATCATTGTCTATTCAACGGGGGCGCTGGTGGCACACAGTTATGTGTTTCGGTCCGGTTCGACATCATTATTTTAATTTGGCTCGTGACATCGTGTCTGTTCACTAATGCTGTTGACATCGTAGAAGACTCACTGGGCCAGTGGTGAGCTTGTGACCCCGTCACGGTCATTTTGCGTGGGACACCAAAGTCCCGCCTCGTCATCCGAGTCTATCCAGTCTGTCATGACGGCGTCGTCTGGTCGTTGTTTCTTCTGTCATCGTTGTCTGTTCGGTCTGCCTTTGACCATGTAGCTGGACCGGCTGCCAGGGGCTTGGAACAACACCAGCCTTTTTGTTACGCTTGGAGACAACATGGTCTGCAGGCCGGGGAGACGGGAAGTGTGTGTGTTGTTATGTCACAAGTAGTATGAACGGCTCTGACCCGGCTGCGGCGCCGAATGCAACAGGAGTTTATCGATATCCATCTTATTATACTGGCCTGAATGTGATCAGCACTCTAATCACATCAGAGATTAATTGAGTGTGTATGTGGGGGCTGGGGGGTGGGGGGCAGAGCCATGGGAATTAGACGGGACATGCTGTCCTCTATTAAGCCAGCTAATGCTCTTTTCCGTGGTTAGCGTTGTCTGAGGAGCTGAGTGCCTTGCTCTTGTCAGTGGGACAGGGCTGCTGTACACTGGATTCTCGTGCTTCTCTGTCTGTGTATCTCTGTTCACCCCCTTTAACCCCACCCCTCCGGCCTCACACTCATCAACCTCAACCGCCTCTATACTCATCCACCTCACACTCCTCAGTCCTCACTCCTCCAACCTCACACTTATCCAACCTCACCCCTTACTTCACATATCCAACCTCAAACTTATCCAACCTCAAACTTATCCAACCTCACACTTATCCAACCGTGCACCCCTCCAACCTCACTCCTCCAACCTTGCACTCCTCCATCCTCATCCCTCTAGCTTCACTCCTTCAGCCACACCCCTCTAACAACATTCCTCCTACCTTACTCATCTCCAACCTCATCCCTCTAGCTTCACTCCTTCAGCCCCACCCCTCTAACACTCCTCCTCCTTATGCTCATCTTCAACTCCCCCTCCTTAGTTATCAAATCGAGTACCGTACATTCCTCAATTTTTCTTTAATCTTTTTCCGATACATGACATATTCCAATCCCCACCATTTCCCCCCCCCATAACATTGAAGATGATGGTTTTATCAAACAAAATCTTTCCCTTCCATCTGTTTCAATATCGTATCACTTCGTTAGTCTGCCTCTTCATTTAATGATGACAAGGCTAGCCTGTAAATGAGAATATAAAAATAATCTGCCATCCTGAACACAAACACAAGACTCCTCGTGTGTGTGTGTGTGTGTGTGTGTGTGTGTCGCTCTCTCTCTCTCAGGGGGTGGGGGTGGGTAATTGCAGGGATGTCACAGTAAACCAGAGCCACGGTGCTTGACTCGGACCCCCCCATTATTTTAGGGAGCGGTCCCACCCATTCCTGGAACTCCCTGGAGAACATTAGTGGTTTGGTTTTGATCGAGGCTCCTCTGTCATTATGGCTCCCGGAGCACCACTACACACAGGGAGGGAAAACGGCTGCTCCCAGGCACAGGAGCTTCAGTGGAGCTCTGTGCGCGGCCGGTGTCTCCAGCCACCGTCATTTCATGTTAAGCCTCTCTGGAGGCCCAGTTGAACCCTTGGGTCTGTGTTGTGGCACAGGGCCAGGCAGGGATATGTTGTGGAAGGCAGGGGTTAAACAGGTTCTTGGGTAATGGCTTGTCTTTGCAGCCGCTAGACTGGGGCTAGGTAAAGGCTAGACGGAGGCTAGGGATAGGCTAGATGGAGCCTTTGGCCCTGGCCGGGCCCTATTCAGGGACTAGGCAGGCTACCCTCAGATAGATGGTGTCCTGTCTCAGGCCAGCTAGGATGGGCTCTCTCATCACATTCCAGAGATATTTCCATCTTCAACCTTGGGTAAACACTAACGCAAACACTCAGGAATGTCAAGGCTTCTTACAGTTACAACATTCACATCCCCGCTTGATGAGAAAAACAGCACAATGCACCATGTTAGCTGTGTTCGAAATCGTTCCCTATCACGGATATAGTGCTCTATATAGGGTGCTCGCCATATTGTATTGGTGTTCGAATTCTCAGTGGTTAATTTCATGCACTTTCAGTGGACTTAAAATTCCCAAAATTTGAGTGTACATATGATGTTCCCTACATGTTACTCCTGTATACCACCACAATGCAATGCGGTCGTGTTTTTACGGAGGAGAAGTAGAAGCTAAATAACCGAAAATGAATACATTTAATGATGGAATCTCCGGCTTTCGTTTAATAAAATGTCAACAATTAATTTGGGATTAACATAAAAAAATGTAACATTCAAAATTAATAAAAAAAACCTTGATCAAGGAAATGTAACATTCAACATCAATACAACCTCCAGCTTTCCTCGTGAGAGCCCGGTTTGTTTACATGATGTGGGCGCATCTGTCTGCGTCACACCATTACCTGGCGCATTTACTGACGTAAATTTTGTTTAGAAGTGTTCAGCGTAGTGTAGTGCTGCACAATTTGGTGAAAAAGTCATATTGCGATAATTGTTGACAGTATTGCGATTTGCGATATAATAAACAAATGGTGTCATGAGTCTACTTGCTTGGTTATCAAGGAAAATGCACACAGATTACTGATAATTTTAAAAAGTTTCTTTCTCAACTCAAACATACAAAATTAAACTAGCATAAAAAATACAAAAACAATAATGTGTACAGTACTGTTTTAAAATAGAGCTGTCAGTTAAACGCGTTATTAACGGCGTTAACGCAAACCAAATTTAACGGCGTTAAAATTTTTATCGCGCGATTAACGCAATTACTTTATAAAAAAAAAAATAATAATAATTTCTTTGGCTCAAAACAATGATGCAGTAGCCTGACAGCTATGTTCAAATGACTTTTGTTCAAAGCAGTCGTTTAATTGCACGATAGGCTCTTTTTTTGTATCGTCCTGTTTTGATCAGTGTATATGCCAATGTTGTTATCAATAAAAAATCATTTGCACAAGGCAAGCCGATGCACTTCACCATGTTGATAAGAGAATTAAAATGAGAAGAATTATGGGACAAAAAAATCAAGGGATATTTAGCATAGAAAAATAATTTGCGATTAATCGCGATTTATTAGAGTTGACTATGACATTAATGCGATTAATCACGATTAAATATTTTAATCGCTTGACAGCTCTATTTTAAAAGTAAAAAACAGTTAAAGTTAAAAACAAAAGTTTAAAAAATATCTTTTTCAAAATAATGGCATTCTGCTGTGCAAACTTGTTAGGTTTTCTCAATAGTACAACTGGATGAAATGAATATAATTAAGAAAATGCATGAAAAAAAAAAGGACCTTTTTATTTCCTTTCTATTAAATCGCAGCCTTTTGTGGTTATACAATCGCAACGACTGATATCGCGATTGCAATTCGATTAATCGTGCAGCACTAGCGTAGTGTCCGAATTCTCATTTGTTTGTTCCCTATATAGTGCGCTATATCATAAACACTATATAGGGAATAGTGAGTGAATAGTGAATGATTTCGAACACAGCTTCTGTCTCCCGGAGGCTGTTAATGTACGGTAGGCTGGCTCTCCCATCAAAGCGCCGCCCTTCAGTCCTGCCGCGACACCTTGTCAGCCAGCCATGACACAGAGCCCCGGGGCATGCTCTCTGCTACGTCTGGAGCATTGCCACAATCAATCTTTAAAGTGGCCAATAATTGCAGCAGCAGCATGAGACTTAGCATAAGTAACAGAGGAAACACAAGTTACATAAGAAAAGGGCGGGAGCATTCCTGTTTTAGGGTGCCATTTAAGTGCATTCTTTACAAGAGCAGGATCCCACCATGACAAACAAAAGAAAATAACATAAATTCAGAGTTCATTAAAGACCCTTTTCCCCACATTTTAATCTACAAAGTATTTATCTTTTCTGTGCCAGTTGTTTTTGAGAGCTTTCGGATGTTTTCTAACAGTGAGGCCCCCAGATAAGCCCCGCCCCCTGTTCTGTGTTTCCGGGCCACGGGGCCGCGGCTGTTCTTGACGGGCTGTTCATCACGCTGCTGCCACCAGCTGTCAACACACCTAATGGGGAATCAGTAGCTGGGAGAGCTGCGAGCGACGTCTCCACAGACGCAATACTTCCCCATTTGTTTTGGCGACGGCCAATCCAAGATGGTGGTGACATTGATTCAGTGATCAATAGGCCAAGACGGCTTATTTTGTCCACGGGCGAAGACCATGACATAAACAGTGTGACACGAACATGGAGTTATGCTCTGTTATCGTACGGTCTGCGAGACGGTTGGGATCGGCCGTAGCAGGTCTTACGACAGTTATTCCAAACTGACAGTTGGCTTGAGCCATCGCAGACTTTAAAGCACTAATGGACCGTATTTATACATCATCTCCAGCTGCACGTTTCACTTTGGCACTTTAGCACCATAGTTGGACCAGACCTTGCACTGCTCTTAGACCAGGACTAAACCGCAGTCTGATCAGTTATTTTTTTTACCACAGATGGATTTGTTTCAGACCAGAGTTAGACCAGGATTGGATCACATTTGGACCAGACCAGTCATGGACATATAACTCATACAGACCAGGGTCACGTCTCAACACGGTGGTTACACATTATTGTTGTCAGCTGCTGCACCTTCCCAAGACAATAGTCCTCTCAAGTTCAGCAAACAACCAGGGCCCGGCCTCTGTGTACGGGGCCGTGTGCTGTCCTCCCTCCACTTATTCTGTTGTTCTAGTTATGCAGGACTTCTGGGTGTAAACATCTCTGCTCCTCCCCCCCCCCCCCCAACATTTGTTTTTGTGGTTGGTTTCTAAACACTGTGTTTGAAGGCCGGCGTTTGTGTGTTTGTGTGTGGAGCCAGGGTTCAGTGGTGTGTCATGCCCAGCGTCTGAGCTCCCTCTGTGGGTCGCGACGGAGCGACGGGCCGCTGGGTGCTGCAGACCAGTCGGTCAGCAGGCAATTAGGCTGTGAATGAAGAGAGCGGAATAATAGTGGTCTTTGTTGTCTCCACAGCCCAAGACTGTTGGATAAACACGACATGCGGGCACTCACTCACACACACACACACACACACACGCACACACCACTGGCTGATTGGTTAACTAAATAACTTGCTGACTGACACAGGTCAACTAACCAAGTGTGTTGACTTTCTGAATACTGCAGCTTGCCCTGAACTGACCCTACTGAATATTGACATGCCTAACTAAGTGTCTAGCCAAGACCGCTTTTGAGCATATTTATTTATCTGTCGATTTTAAAATGAATTACGCTGCGAATTTTATTGTTGCCAAAAATTGGTTGAGAGGATGTTCAAAATGTTGTCTCGAAGGCCAGCTTCTGAGGAACGGTTGAGAAGCAGTTTAAGGTTGAAGTGTCAGCTCGCGTCGACATCACCGAGTGTGAAGCACAACCTGCTGAGAGGGTCATTCGCGCGGGTATCTCTGTTGTAATCTACCATGTCTAGACACTCACCTCCTTCCCCTTCCAGCACACATGTGCTGACATCACCAGAGGCCCCGGTCGCCATGCAGGGGCGGTTGCAGTCTTTATGGGGGCGGAGTCTGCTTGCCCCCGGCGTCACTTTGTTTACCTGGCCGTTCAGAGCTTTTGAAGAAGTACTGGGCTAGAAAACGCCCTGAGAGAGAAAGAACACGCCTAGAGTGTTTAGTCAGAGGAAGCACATGTACAGCATTTTACCATGTCAAGACAAAGGGCTAAAGCTAGCCCATGATTTGGTGATATCAATGACTATGGCTGTATTAATCATAATGGGCTTATCAATGACTATAGTTGTGTTAATCACTATGGTGGCATTAATCACTACGGTATTAATGGCCATGGCGTTGTCGTTCAGAGACTAGTCCTTCTACCTAGATACTGATTCCTGCAATGTGATGAAAGCTACAAATTAGCCATTCAAATAGGCTTCAAACAAGAGGGCAACAATAGAGGGCTATTGAAGTTGTATCTACCCCTGGTTGATGTGCTACGGTAGGTCCATTTACCCCTGGTTGATGGGCTACCATAGGTCTATCTCCCCGTGGTGGTTGAAGGGCTACGCTAGTTACATCTACCAATGGTTGATGGGCTACCGTAGTTGCATCCTAGTAGGATTTGAACAGCGTAAGAAGCTTTTTTTATAAACTAGCTGTTTTTTGTTTGTGGTATACTTTTTTTTTTTTTACTAGAAACTATAGTTATGTTTTGTATGAAAACAAAAGTATTAATGTTTTTTTTAACATCTATGGATATTTGGGGACTGCTGGTAGAAGGCTAGGTTACAATTCGTCTGATTATCCCAGTGATAAAGTGTATGTTGTTGCTAGACGTCTGAGAACGCCTCACTCCAACGCTTCAGTTGAGGTAACGGCAGCTATCATCAGAACGGCCAAACAGTGAGTATTTACCATATTTGTGTTGTGTTGATGTCACAACATGGTAGGTCTGTCAAGGTAAACTTCTGAGGATCGGATAGCAAAATAAATGTCTCATAGCCGGGTAGATGTCAGATAGATGAGTAGATGCTGCCTCAGGTGGTTCTCATGCTCCAGCAGATGGGAGTTAGTAGATAGGAGATTGCGGGTGAGGAGGTATCACGCACGCCAGCACTCGCACATGGCCGTACACGCAAACATAAACGCACAGTCAGGCATACGTCCAGTTAGCAGAGCGGCTGCAAGCCAGTATATAAGACCAACCTCTGAACGGCATGGTCCCAGCCCGTAGCACAACATGTTTTCATCTGCACATGACAATAAAAACGTTAGGCTAGTCTTAATTCAGACAAATAGCAATGCACAATCATCCATAGTTAGCAATACAAAGTTAGGTTGGTTAAAATGCAATCGGAAGACCATAGTCTTTGCAGGTGCAATAAGGTCCTGTTCTATTCTCATCTACTTTACCTCAGACATTTTTCTTTTTCTACCTCCTCTCCCGGGTAGAGAAAGTGAGAACATTGTGTGCCAGCTCACAGGCTCCTCAGACACAGGTGACAGACTTACTGGAGGAATGCAGAACATTTCCCTCATACCTGTCACATACTCGACCCCAACCTGGATGTACGTTCAAAACCGTTTAAACTACACAACAAATCCAAACCAGAAATTAATTCCAACCGAGGGAATATAAACATTCCTGTCTTTTTTCTTTCTTTTTCTTTTTTTGTAACATCACATTCCCTGTACCCTGTATCATTCCGTGAGGGTCCATCCATGAAGTCTAGGTTTCGTTGGGTCTGGGGGTACACCAATCCTGTCCTATTGGTGAGGGGCTGTTCTGGGCCGAGCACTCTGATTGGTGGTTATATGAGGAAGCAGTTTGGTGGAATGACACCTGACCAGTGACCTTTTTAAACTAAACTGACCTGGATTCTGTGCGCTGCTGGGGTGTTTGTGAGAGAGGGCGGGAGCCAGAGAGTAAATTCCACGCATAGCTGACCTCCTTTAAAGACTCTCAGCCCTCCTTTCCTTCTCACGCTTTTCTCTACATCTTATTGTTTAACCTTGTTCCGTTCTGCAAAAGTGTGTGTGTGTGTGTGTGTGTGTGTGTGTGTGTGTGTGTGTGTGTGTGTGTGTGTGTGTGTGTGTGTGTGTGTGTGTGTGTGTGTGTGTGTGTGTGTGTGTGTGTGTGTGTGTGTGTGTGATGTATCACTCCGCGGTGTTTGTCACCTGTGCTGCATGCAGGAATGTCTTCAAACTTCATGAACTCTGCGTTGCCTTGAAATCTCTGCTATTATGAAGAAACAAAGCAGGATTATAGCATAGAATTTCAGAGGGGTTAGGCGTATATGTAATGACAGAATTTTAAATAGATTCTGTGACTATAAATTTGTCACGGCGTTTCATAACCCCCACTGTGTTGAGTAACTCCCTAGCAGACTGCAGGGTCTGCTAGCCGGTCGAGACCACTCACCCACAAACGGGCGGGAACAGAATGAGTCTGGCAGTCTGGTATACATTAGCATCTTCATTCACCACAAACTGCATGCGGTCTTCGGGGTTCAATCACCAGATACTGGTGTCTTGCCGTCCTCGACCAATCTGCTGCTCTTTATAAACCGTACGAAGGCACACCTCAACCAATCACATTTAACCTTTTAGAGGATGGAGTGCTCAGCCAATCGGAGCTCGCCCTTGTCTCTGGGCGTGGTGGATGCTCTTTCAATGGGGAGTCTGGTACGTCTTTCTGTCTGTCTGTGCGGGGCCCTTGGAGAGGAGAGCGTGTCTGGGCTGGCTCCTGACATCAGACACAGCAGTGTGGGGGCCTTCAGAAGGACATCTCTGTTGCTCAACAATGATGCACTGGACTTACTCACCCTTACCAAACTCTCAGAAAACTTGATTCTTTCCTCGTACCTTCATAAACATACTTATAAACGTAAACACAATACACCCTCAACTAACTAAACTCTCTACCCATATACCTTAATATAACCATTGCAACTTTAATTCTAAACTCAACTACAACAAACCCTCACCTGGATGGACTATCTCTACCCCTATACCTAAACATAACCATTGCAAACATTGCATTGAAACTCAACCATTCCTAATCCTTGACGTCACCTCAGCCGTTCTTCCACCTACAGTCGACCATTCTTGTGTACTGTGAGAACATGCTCCATCTGGTTGCAACCACAGTAGAGGGGTGGAGGTAGCACAAAAGAGCCATGGTCCTAAATATTACCAGTCCCGCTGCTGGGACCTCCCCTAGTCACTTTTTCCTCTGCTCTGGTACAATAAGCACTGACTTATTGTGACCCAAACACTGGATGAGAGAGTCGGATGAAGGCACCTGCAAAACGTGGACTGGATCCGGGGAACTCTGGACTCTCAAGGCACAGGATTGGAAAACCTGTTTTTTGTTTTTTCCTAACTAAATCCTGCCGTTTTATCTTTAAATGGCATTGGCGAAATGTAAATATGATGGGTGGGTCCAATCAGTGCTCGGGGGAGGGGGTGAACGAGTGCGTCGCCTCTCCAATAAAAACCAAACGAACAATGGCAGCCCCTATGAAAGCAACAATCTACGGAGCAATCAAATGGTTTAATCCCCAATAGACTGTTAACCATGTTAAAGTTGACCAGAAATCTGCACCAAAGGCTTTTCCCAGAGGAGAATATCTTTTAATTAGCTTTCAACTTTTATGTCCGGCAAGAACAAAGGGCGAGAGTGTCCCTTGAATCTGATGGCGAGTTTTTTTGAACAATGTTGGGCTGTGCCCATATTTGGTCATCACTTGCTGACAAGCAAAGGCCATGCTGATATTCATTGCGAAAGCAAACGTTGGTTTGTTTTCGTTCGTGCCTAAATCATGTTGTCTGAATGAACCAAAAATGTATCCCTTTGTTCGAAGCTAGAATTTCACAATGTTTGTTGACCATTGCAAAGATTGGTTGTGATTGGTTGAAATGACGTGAGACACTATTGAGAACACTTGTGAATGTGCTGAAGCGACTATTTCACAGGGTGTCCAACTCCTTGCCTAAGGGAGCATCGGGCAATCAAAACAACACTGACTCTGCATGTTTTGACTTGCGGCCATAATTACTGTCATAAACTATCTTCGTAGAGTCGCCTCCTTCTAGTTAGAGTCATGTTCTAGCTCTACATTCTGCAAGTATCTGAAGGGTGTAACCTTTAGATTAAAAGTATAGGGCAAGCATGCTAGCTCACTGCTAGCTCCCAGCCTGCCAACCAATCACAAGCACGTCAAACACTGCATGAATGTAATTCCTCTCTGTCTCTCTCTCTCTGTCTAAAAGAATGCCCTGAGGCGTGCGCACGGCGGGCGTGCACGGCGGCTGGGGAGTGCTGCCACCCGCAGTGCCTGGGCGGCTGCACGGCGGCAGCGGACGCCACGGCCTGCGCGGCGTGCATGCACTACCACCACGGGGGCCGCTGCGTCCCCGACTGCCCCGCCGGCACCTACCGCTTCGAGGGCTGGCGCTGCATCTCGGCCGAGCTCTGCTCCCGGGTGCACCTGCCCTACTTCGACCGCTTCGTCATCCACGCCGGGGAGTGCATGTCCGAGTGCCCCTCGGGGTTCACTCGCTCCACCATCGACAGGTGAGACAGACCGGGCCCGATCCGCCGCTAGCGAACGCCAACGCGAGGGACGGTTTTGTTAGCCTGTGGCGTTCGTCCGGGTTATGAACCGGGCTTTGTTGTTTACGTTATGCTGTGTTTAGTCTGCGATGTGATCTGTTATTGTCTTTGGTGTGATATGTCACGGCTTGTGTCTTATTTGCAGTGTCCTTCCCGTGTTCCCTTCCAACCGTGTCTGATAAGTAATGAGATGTTATGGTGTTTGTCTCGGATAAGCAACGATATGTTATGGTGCATTTCCCCCCGCAGCATGCGGTGTTCGGCCTGCGATGGCCTGTGTGATAAGTACTGCGAGGAGAAGGTCATCGACTCGGTTGACGCGGCGCAGTCGCTGAAAGGCTGCACCGTTATCAGAGGCAACCTGCACATCAACATCCGCAGAGGACGTGAGTTCCGCTCGCTCTTCCGCTACTGCTAATACACTACGGCTAGTAGCACTAGTTCTACTTATGCTACCACTTATGCTAAAGCTATTAATTCAACTGCCACTTACCACCATTCGTTGTACGAGTGTTTGAGTGTAGATGATGATGTGTATATGTGTGTGTGTGTGTGTGTGTGTTTGCGCCAGACAACATGGTGTCTGAGCTGGAGAGCTTCATGGGTCTGATCCAGAGAGTGACGGGCTACGTGCTGATCAGACACTCTCACACCCTCAGCTCCCTGTCCTTCCTCAAGAACCTCCGCTACATCGACGGAGAGGAGCTCCTGGACGAGTACGTACGCTCACACGCGCACACGTACACACAAACGTACACGCACGCACGTACACACACACGGGAGCGTGCATACACACGCGTACACAAACCCTTGCTACTCCGATACTACGCATTAGAACAAACTCTTTCTCTCTCTCTCTCTCTCTCTCTCTCTCTCCATGTCTGAAGCGCAGCCAGATCCATTTCTCGGCTGTCTCCTTCTACTTATCTCTTCCCCTGATCGTTCTTTCTCTAAAGGACAACTTGATTAGGGTGTGTGTGTGCGAGCGATGGAATCAGATAAGGGGGGGGGGGGGTACTTTAAATGGAGGTCTTAGTTTCAGCACCTTTATCTGCTTACATGCCCCTCGTCCGTGGCCCTGGCGTTGCCATGGTGACAGGGCCAGTGTAGTTTTAGAGCCGTAGTGCTGGAATGCAGACGGAGGTGGTCGTCAAGACGACGGCATACTGCAGAGATGGGGCGCGGGAGGAGCAGAATGTATTACGTTGACACACGCACACGAACACACACACACACACACGAACACACGCACTCAAACACACCATTGGATCGGTTACATTCACTTGACACCGTTATCAGATTTGGATAATTGGGTTTTATCGAGCTACTGGTGACCTGGTTCAGTGAAAGCCCGTAATATGAAAAATGGTGTCAATTTCTAGGCAGGTAGGAATCTTGTACAGGGTCACGTTACATCTAAACAAGCCCAATATCTGTCTGGAAGACTTTCAAGGTTTGTCTCCCAGGGTCATTGGAAGGCCTTGATCGTCTCTTCCTCCTCTCTGACCTTCCCCCTCCTCCTTGTGCATACCCCGGTACGATGCCTTCAAAACAACCGTGTGACAAGGCCGTGAACCTCTGTAGCAACCTTCTCTCCGTCCATCTATGAACCTCTACAACCTGGCTGTCCGCCTCTGTCTGTCCCACCTTGACTCCGTCCATCTGTCCACCTCTGTCCATGAACCCGTTTACCTCTGTCCTGCAGTTCGTACGCCTTCGCTGCGTTCGACAACCAGCAGCTGCAGTACCTGTGGGACTGGAAACAGCACAATCTGACCATCCGCAACGGCAGCCTCCTCTTCCAGGCCAACCCGCGGCTCTGCATGTCGGAGATCCACGCAATGTGGAACAAGACGGGGGTGCGCAGCCACTTTGAGGAGAAGGACTTCCGCAACAACGGCGACAGAGCCAGCTGTAAGCCGGGGTCTGGGGGTCGTCAACCGCGTAGTCTTTGAGATCTCGTGCCGAGAGGGTTGAAACGGGTCAGGCACAGACATGGGTTGCAAACGGGCTAACCGTTTCCGGTACATTTCTGGTAAATTCGGCCACATGATATGAATACATTTCGGGACACGGCAGATAATTATGCTAGCAAACTTTAATTTTTACAATGATTACTAAATGAGCAACAGATGTGTACAAGAGGACAAGTACATTCTTTTCCTCCTTAATTACCGTCGAACGTGTGTCCAACTTTTTGAAAATTCCCGGATTTCCTCCCTCTCCCCAGTGATGTAGCCTTGACCGCGCCTCTGTCTCTCCCCCAGGTGAAAGCACCGTGCTGCAGTTTAAGTCCAACAGCACCAGAAGTACCAGGATCAAACTGACCTGGCTGCGCTACCGCCCACCCGACTACAGAGACCTCATCAGCTTTGTCGTCTACTACAAGGAAGCGTAGGTTCCCCCCTAAACACCTCCTCCTCCTTAACCCCTTCAACCATCACCCCCTCCGCCCCTTCCTCCATTACCTCCTCTATTTCTCTCTCCTTCTCTTCCAACCCTTCCCCTGGAGGTGGAAGAGGTCCTCCTCTCCCTCCTCTCCCTCCAATTCTGAGCCACAAATTGTTTGCAGCATTTGAATCTCATGTTGTTTTTAATGATCTTCAGCTGCCGATGTTTAAGTTCAAATCAGCGTCTCCTGTCATCTGTTTACATTCTACTGTTTATTTACATTCCCCTGGCCTCCTTCAGACCCTCTCCTTCCTGATTGGGGTCAATTGTAACGTAGCACTGCCAATAATGTCTACCTCAACTCCACATGAAGATACATTAATTGTGCTTCTACACACTACTCTTAATTGTGCGTTGACATATTTCCTAATATGTTAAACATTCTTATTCTTATTTTAATGTTTATACTGCTACAGTCCTGTTTTTTTCTGTCTTGGGTTTCTGTTAACGATCCTATATGACCTCGTGTCCCCACAGACCCTTCCAGAACATCAGTGCGTTTGAGGGCCAGGAGGGCTGTGGCTCCAACAGCTGGAACATGGTGGACGTGGAGCTCCACGAGGACCGCGACGTGGACCCGGGCGTGCTGCTGTCCAACCTGAAGCCCTGGACCCAGTACGCCGTGTTCGTGAAGGCCATCACCCTCATGGTGGAGGACAAGCACACGCCTGGGGCCAAGAGCAAGGTGGTGTACATCCACACGAGCCCTGCAGGTGAGCTATACCACACTGGAATCAAACAGTATTATGTAGAACTACAGCATGACAACAGAATCAAACTACAGTATAATGCAGAACTACAACACTAGAATAACACTACAGTTTAATGCAGAACTGGAATACAACCAGAGTATAATGCAGAGCTACACTAGAATCAAACCACAGTATAATGCAGAACTACAATTCAACACTGGGTGGCGTAATTCCACAGCAGCCCTGCAGGTACTCTAATCAACACAATACTATTGTACAACACAAAGTGTCTATATCTGTGATACCAGGTTGTATATAATCCACTTTCATATATTGTACTCTAATGCTACTACACAATACAATAATAGTACAATATGATGCAACAAAAGGTGTTTCTAGCCACTGCACCAGGTGATGTATACTACACTCTAATACTAAGACTATTATTAATGTAATAAAACACACAATAGACAGGGCCCACAGGTTATAGTACACCAACACCCAATACCATACGGTGCATGAACCCTCTCTCGCCCCCAGCGCCCTCCATGCCTCTGGATGTGCGAGCCTACTCCAACTCCTCCACCCAGCTGGTGGTGCGCTGGTCCCCCCCCCTCTCCCCCAACGGGAACCACACCTACTACCTGCTGCTATGGCAACAGCAGAACGAGGACCGGGAGCTCTACAAGCACAACTACTGCTCTAAGGGTAAGACGCACGCGCACGCACAACCGCGGATCGGGCGGATGAGGCGACAAAAAATAATACTGAAATAAATTTGGGCGGGTGGCGGTTAAACCAATCAAAATAATAATATTTCTTCTTTTTATTCTTGTATCCAACATCTTCCGGCGGTGAATTATATTTGATAATCAGATCACTGTCAAGGAATGTGGATAATTTTTTTTCGTGGTAACTTGTCAACCCCAGTGTCTTCGGTTGCTAAGCGACATCAACGTCTTTGGGGGCTGACTATTGATCAACGCTTCGGAGATGGCAGCGCAGGCAATAGGCTATCCTACTAGGGACTTTAGCCGTGCAATATCTTTGCTTCTTTGGATCAGTCTCCTTTCAAGAACACGCTAGAGCTTTCTAGCCTCGCGTCCACAGCGCTTTGCATCGGCGTAGAAAACCAACCGGCGGAGGGCGGGCAGATGCGGTTTTAAAAATGTGTCAAACGTTGGTGCGGATGGTTGATGCGTTTGTGATGCGGTTGTGGATGAAATAATAGCACACGCACACGCACACACACGCTAGGGCTTTGACTCCGAACTTCGTTATTCGAATATAATTCGAATATCAAAAAATAAATCAAAATTTGAACGAATATTAGGCAGCCTTTAATATTCTAACCTGTTGTGGTCAGGCCAGGAGGGAGCGACGTCGGAGAACCCCACGCAGTGTATTCATAATATTGTAATGACCACGGAAGAGGCAGTGAATGAAGTATTGATTAGACAGCGGTTTATTGGAAACCTAATAAACCATTGGAACGCGCAAAACCGGTAACCATAGCAACGCGGTAAACAAAACCTTGTGATCTCGCGAAGCACAATCCAGGTCTTACTGAAGGCATTTAATGGTCTAAATATTATTAATAAATATTGGAATATATTCAAATATTAATATTAATAAACAAACAAACTTTGAATATGATTTTTTGGCAAAAGTCAAAGCCCTAACACACACACACACACACACACACACACGTGTCCGAGGGGTACTCATGCAGGGCTTCCTATCCTCGGCCTCCTCCAGAACTGAAAGTGCCCATCAGGATCGCCGCTAAGGGGGTGGGGGACCAGGAGGAGGACTCCAAGCCCACCAAGCAGGACCAGGAGGGGGGGGACCCGGGATCCTGCTGCCCCTGCCCCAAGTCGGCGGAGGACCTGGAGGCCGAGGCAGCGGACGCCTCCTACCGCAAAGTGTTTGAGAACTTCCTGCACAACTCCATCTTCACACCACGGTGAACACACGCACGCACGCATGCATGCACTCACTCACACACAAAATAATGCCTCATTTGTTAGGACTTCTGCTTGGTTTAATGGTCGCATAAAAATAATGAATTAGCTTAATAATTAATTGACGCTGCTGTCTGCATTTGAGGCGGAGAGCCTCCACTAAATGCCTCTACCAACAACTTTCTAGCAACTTTGAAGACGATGTGCGAGTCCACTCATGTCCTCTGCATTCAATTTGAAAAATGTGTTCGCTGCTATTAGCATTATATATTATACCATAGACTTGTGTAGTATACTGTAGTGAATGACATTATAAAGCTGATCCCTGTGGAGGCGGAGAGCTCCGTCCTGTCTGTTCACGTACGCTATTCACTTCCCATCGGGACAAAACTCGCACCAATACTTTTTATACTCTGATAACCCGGGAAACTGTGCCAACTTGACATGTAAACATAGCGTCACCATCAGGCCCTGGTCCATAGTTAACGAACAAAACATAAAAACAAACGTAATCCCCCCCCCCCAACAGCCCCCCAGACCGTCGCCGTAGGGACGTAGTCGCCGGGGCCCCCAACGCCACGGTGTCGCGCGGCGCAGAGCGGCTGTACGCCAACAGCTCGGTGGCCCCGCCCCTCCGCGCCGGCAGGCTGAACAGCAGTGGGCCGGCGCCGCTGGTCCCGCCCCTGCAGCAGTTCGACTTCATGGAGCAGGAGGTGGGGGAGCGCGAGCTGCAGATCTCGGGCCTGCAGCCCTTCACCGTGTACCGCATCGACGTGCACGCCTGCAACCGCCAGGTGCGCCACTGCAGCGCCGCCGAGTGGGTCTTCTCCAGGACCAAGCCCGCAGGTCAGTGCGCCGCACCGCTACACAGCCAGGTCTCGCTTACATCAAGGGCGTTCTAGCAGACGCTCTTCATCCAAAGCGACTGGCGATGAGTACATTTTGTCAGAAGAAAGAGAAACCACAGTATATCGCTGTCGGTACCGTTAAGCGGTACCGCTTACCGTTACCGGCAAGCGCTAACAATCGCTAGGTTAACCCTTTCCCCGTACACAGCAAAGATAGATAGGATAAGATGCTACACAATGCGAAGTACTATTTTTGAGTGCCAGGATGTAGAACATACATTAAATGCGTACATTATGTGCCAGGACGTACAACATACGATAAGAGCTTAAATTAAGTGCTAGGAAGTACAACATACGATAAGATCATTAGAAGTGTGTGGGGGGGGGGCGGGGGGGGAACTCCAAACAAGTGAGCTTTGAGACTTTTGCGGAAGCTGGTGAGCTACTGGGGATCAGGTCTGCCTCTGGTCAGATGAGCAAACCCTAACCAACCCAAGTTGTAGTCCTTAAAGGTACGGCCTGTAGTCCCTTTTGACTACAGAGGGTAGTGTTACTAGGGTGACGCATCCAGCGTTCTCACAGAGGGCTGCTGCCCCCTGTTGGTGAAAGGGGGCATGCTTAAGACGGATGTACTGTATTAACCCTCGATTGGAAGTGTGGTTGTTACCTCAGAGGACTTCAGTAGCCTCTATATCGGCTGCAAAAAATTAAACAAGCGTTAAACTAGTTTTAACAAATGAGTATAACAAGTACAAATGGTAGCAATGTCAATTAAAACAATGTGTAAATATTAGATATCTAGTTGAAGTAGATTTACAGTGTATGCTACATTATTGAAGCTAAACACGGTTGACCATCAGACTAACAATGTTCAATGAGGTACGGTAAATGTAAGGATGTAAGGCTGGTTCAGCTGACCCAGCGTGCCCTCCCCTCCGTGCCCCCCCCCCCCCCCCCCCCCCCAGAGAGAGCTGACGACATCCCGGGACAGGTGACCTGGGAGGGCCACGAGGACTGGGTCTCCCTGCACTGGCCAGAACCCCCCCGGCCCAATGGACTCATCCTCATGTACGAGATCAAGTACCGCCTGGCCTCCGAGGTGAGTCCCGCGCTCGGTAGACCCCCGCCAAGTGGTACCAACCTGTTGTGGCTGGTACCAAGCCTGTTGTAGCTGGTACCTGTTCTAGCTGGTACCAACCTGTTCTACCTGGTACCAAACCTGTTCTACCTGGTACCAAACCTGTTCTAGCTGGTACCAAACCTGTTCTAGCTGGTACCAAACCTGTTCTAGCTGGTACCAAATACATTATCTAGTTGGAAGAGAACCCCTGTATCTAGATGTTTGTAAGGTCTCTCACGATCTAGCTCCACCACCACTTGCTGAGTACATCGATAGAAGAACAGGTACTGATCGTGTCACAAGGGGATCGTCGAGGGGTGATTGTGTTATTCCGTTGCGAAAAAGCACCTTTAGTCAGTCAGCCTGGTCCGTCAGAAGTGCAAAGGAATGGAATTCAATCCCACAACATATCATGGAACTCAACGCATACAAATCGTTTAGTAAGCAGTTAAGAAAATGGATGATCAATACATATACATGTCGGCGCTAAAATCATTTGTTGTTGCATGTGGTCATCACACTATGTATTTCTTTTATTTTATTTTTCGCTGGTGCTTTGTATTTTGTGTTCAGTTGTTTTACCTTAGTTAGTCAGTTATTCAGTTTGTTCTGTGATGCCCTGTTTTGTGCTGTGGGGTTCCGTCCTGTTTATGTTGTTGTTTTTATGTTGTTTAATTGTATTTTCATTGCCAGGGGACTACAGATGAAAAATAGCCTTTTGGCTAATTCTGGCATTTTTAACCCATGTATCATGTGTTTTATTAATTTGCACTGTCCCCTTTTTAAATAAACTGAATTCAAAGTGTGTGTGTCTGTGTGTCTCAGTCGGAGAAGCACGAGTGCGTGTCCCGTCAGATGTACCAGGAGCAACGCGGGGCCCGTCTGTCCAACCTGACCCCGGGGAACTACTCGGCCCTGGTGAGGGCCACCTCCCTGGCCGGGAATGGCTCCTGGACCCCGCCCGTGAGCTTCTACGTGGCAGAACGTAGGACATGCATCCATATCCCATGTTCTCACATCGGGCTAGTCGTACCCCTAGGGGTACTTTAGAGTAGTGCAGGAAGCAAAAAAAAAGAAATATATAGCTAACTATCATTTTCTTCAACCTGAGCAAGTTTAAATTCTGAAAGCTTCTGTTGTGTGCCGGGGAAGGGGGTACTCAGCTGAAAAGGTGTCTTAGAAGGGGTACACTATTAGACAAAGTTTGAGAACCATTGTCCTAGGACATGCTATTTCAGTTCACAGCTAATGGAAAGCCAGCCAGGGAATGATCAAGGCACACAAGCGTTAAACATGTCGCTGCAGAACCACTAGTTTCCACATTCACCCAGATGTAAACAATGCATTGAAATTAGCATTTTGTGGTCGATGTTCCAAAACCAGAGTTGTGTTTTATAAAGAATATATTCTTTCTCTTTGGTGGTCCATTGAGATACAGGAGTTTTAGGCTTCAGCTTCTATGGTCAGACCACACAAACACCATGTATTCAAGTTGATTCAAGCTTTTTTTGAATATTTTCTCCTGTGTGTACAAATAGGATATGAGAGCGTCCTCTACATCCTGATCTTCGTCTTCATCATCATCCTCCTGATCTGCATCGCCATCCCCCTGCTCTTCATCTTCAACAAGAAGAGGTCGGTCTTTATCTGTCTGTCCGTCTGTCACTATGTCTTTTTTTTTTTTCAGAAATATTTTTTATTACAGGGATGTAGGGATGTTGGCTTCGCGGGGTTTGTTTACCGGCGTTGCTATGGTTACCGGTCTTGTAAGGAAGCACGTCAATTATCGGCGCGACAATTCTCCCGCACAGAGCAGAACTGTGGCCTATTCTACAGATTTTAATTTCTTAATTATAATTATATTATCCATTTTTACTGAATTTGTTTTTTATTACTGAAAAAAAAACAAAAAAAACGGTGTTGCCGGTGTGCAACACCGAGTAATCGGTGTTGGCCTCAACACCGGTAATACCGTATACCGAGGCAACCCTAGTCTCCAGATATTTTCGAATTGTTGCTGTTTAGCTTTCAATGTGTAAGTTATTCTTTCTAAAGGGAGGCATGACAACATCCGTCTGATCCATTTGAGTTGTGTTTGGTTTATTAACCTTTTTCCAGAACATTGCAATACATGTTTTGGCATACAGCAAGCCGAGGTCTATGAATGCTCGTTCATTTTTACTATAATTGTGTTTTTCTGGGAATAAACCTAACAGAAAAAGCTTACTGTCCGTCCACACCAGAAGCGAATTGAGCGACCAAATCGCCGGAAGTCATTCACTTTCTATGGGCAAGAGCGACCAGAGCGACCAAAGCGACCAACGCTACCAGCGGCCAAAGTTGAGCGACCAGAGCGTCAAAAAGAAGTTGAAAACTTTTTAACTTTATGCAAATGACTATTATTCGCTTCAGCGGCCAAACACTGACAGCCAATCGGAATGTAGACGCTCTTCGCTTGCGTGGATCCCAGGGAACATCGGCAGGCACTTTGGTTCCTACCTACCTTTATTCACTCACTGAACAAAATGTCGGCTGAAGTATTAATCGCGGCTGTAACTGGGCACCCGGTGTTGTACGAACCCACCCCTTTTCAGTTCAGAGATCGAAACGCCGTAGTGGTTTGGATATCAAATGATGATAAGCGGGAGTATTTATAGGCTACATCTAGAACGTTCGTATTTAAGCGGGAATCATTTTAATTTGCTCTCCATGCCACCAATCTAACCAACCAATCGCGTGTAGCATGCTTTAAACAAAACCAAAAAAGTTTTTGAAATCGTCACATAAACTAATCGACAAGACGAGGGATAAATGACAAGGGATATATCTAGTCTAGATAGATAGAAAGCCTAGTCAAGTCTTTATTAATACCAAACGACACAAATCGTCGGGAATCCATTTAGGTGGTTCGGCCCACACAGGACAGTAGCCTACAACACCACAGAGAACAAGTCTGACTGGACATACACACAATACATCACATTAAAACTAGACACGCGTTGATAGATAGATAGACAGAAAAGCCTAGATAGATCGATATGTTCCATTATTTGCCTTGCGGAGCCAACCAGTCCTGTGCGCGTATGCAAATTAGCCATGTGCGTGAATGTCTATTTGTTTTGAATGCGACGAATGAGTGCAGATCATGATTTGCAGATCCAGATCAGTGAAACATATTTTAACTACTACAGCACGCAGGGTTTTTTGTTCTCGGTTGTAATTAGCCTACATTTTAGGATTTTTTTTGTATTGGGGGGGAATCACTGTCCTACTTGTTGTCGAAGCACTTTATCGAACAAGCAAAACCGTCTCGGCAATATGGCCAAGGTGTATGGGAGAGTTCACTATTTGATATGGCTGTCTGTAGGGCCTACTAAACGCATACGGCTCCTTTAAATGCGTCTGCATAATTGAATTGTACGTCATGAGCGACTTGAGCGACCAAAGCGAACAGAAAAATTCGCAGCGAAACTTCGTGAGCGACCAAAGCGTCTTTGACGCTTTGGTCGCTCCTGGTGTGGACGTACAGTTAGGGTCAAGTAAAATTTGTTTTGAAATGATCTTAAGTATTTCTCGTAGCTCTTCCCAGAACGTTTTGATTTTTCTGCCTTGCCATATACAATGAAACAATGTTCCCTCAAATTCCAGACATTTTGTGCAAATGTCAGGGATGTTTTTGTTGTATCGATTTAAATCAACAGGTGTCACATATGTCCTCATTAACCATTTATACTGTATCAGTTAAGACGTACATTTATAGACTTAGGGCCCTATCTTGCATCCGGCGCAAGTGACTTAGTCACTGGCGCATGTGTCGTTGCTAGTTTACAACTGGCGCAGAGCGCTCTTTTGCCACCTGCGCCACTCGCCGGTAAATTAGGGAATGATCTTGCGCCCCAAGGGGCGGTTCGGCGGAAGGAGGAGGCGTGTTCTGGCGCAAACGGTATTTTGACGTTTCTGAAAACCATTGCGCTACTGACCAGGAAATACCTGGTTTAAAGTCAGTGGCGCGTTGTTCAACCGCTATTTTAAGGGCGCATGCATACATGCGCATGCGATGCATACGGATTGCTTGTGCACCTCGCGCATACACTTTGCTTCTCTCATCTACCTAGCCGCACATTCTTGGTAAATTATTTGGGAAAGAACAGCTGATGCATTGGTGATAAGATGTAGGCTACTTTTAAATCAATGCATCTGCAAACACCGTACAGCAAACACATATTTTCTTGACACAGACATCGTGTAGGCCTACATGCCCATAACTTTTAGGATTGATGAGTAGGCCTATTTGATCGTGAAAAGCATTGTTTTACCGCGAGTGAGTGTTAAAAAGAATGAATGAATGCGGGCGCGCGTGTGTGCTCTGTAAGGCGCCCAGTTTCCAACCTCGAAATTTCACTTCATTTAAATTTAATTTGCATCGTATTTGTTATCCTTACCAGATGCCCGAACCACCTCAGCTGACTCCTTTCTAAGTAAAGGAGCAGCGGCTCTAATCCGAGTTCCTCACGGATGGCTGAGCTTCTCACCCTATCCCTAAGGGAGACGCCAGCCACCCTTCTGAGAAAACTCATCTCAGCCGCTTGTACCCGCGATCTCGTCCTATCGGTCATCACCCAACCCTCATGACCATAGGTGAGGATAGGAACGAAGATCGACCGGTAGATCGAGAGCTTTGCCTTGCGGCTCAGCTCTCTTTTCGTAACAACGGTGCGGTAAAGCGAACGCAATACCGCCCCCGCTGCTCCGATTCTCCGGCCAATCTCACGCTCCATAGTTCCCTCACTCGCGAACAAGACCCCGAGGTACTTGAACTCCTTCACTTGGGCAAACTAAACACGTAACGCATAATACAATCAATGGCAATGTCTATTACCGCGGGGACACATGCATAGGATAGCATACAATACTGATAAGAAACAATGTTTATAATGTATTGCGTATATCATTAAATAGAACCACAGTTGCCGCATATCATATGTTATAGCCTATCATACGTTTTCTTTGCCGAAATTTATTTGAGGACTCAGTATATTCCATGTGTGAATTAGGCCATATTATTTGGCAATAAACTAAGCCATTTGCAGTTTGAAATTCTCAGAGACTGCAGACGCGCTGTCAAAATATCAACTCGTCCGATTCAAATGCGCTCATGGCTCTTAAAGGGGATGGGAGCTGGCACTCTCATTGGTTTGTTGCACGTTACGCCCAAACCACACCTACGGGTAATTAGGCTGCTTCAGACCAACCCTTTTGACACTTGCGCCGCGGCGCAAGCGTCATTTATCCGCCTGTAAAATAGCGATAGCGCCGTAGAACCGCCCACAAAGCTACTTGCGCTTTGCGCTTTCCCACTTGCGTTTCAGACCGTTAAAATAGGGCCCTTAGTATGAGCGCCAGCACAAGCTGCATTCCAATCTTGATCGGAGAGATGCAAATTTTCGTACCAAATAATTTAATTATAATAATTATTAGCGAATTATTACCTCGGCCGGGTTGTTGAAAGTGTAGGTTTGTTCTTTATTTGTGACAAGCATCTTCGGGATGAATCACTCCATGTCGGATCCCTAGATTGCGCAGCTTCTGTCGGACCGGGTCTAATTTTTTCCTCAGTTGGTGTATTCCCGTAGCCAAGTCCGGGTAGAACCGTATTTGCTGGCCTTTGTACCGATACTACCGAATGTCTTTTTATGCCCGTGCAGCAACAACTGCCCCTTTGCCCTTGTAGCTGAGGAACTTCATGATCAGCGTTCTCGGCGGCATATTGGCGTCCCTCGCCGATCCAACTCGGAGCGTCCTCTCAATGACCACTGATGACTGTAGAGCCGTATTAACATGCACCTCCGGTATCCATTTTTCCAAAAAGGGGCACGCATCCCGTCCTTCTGCCCCCTTCGCTAGGTTAACTAGTCGCAGGTTGTTTAGTCGAGACCTGGTCTCCAAATCCAAGAGCTTGTCCTCCAGCGTTTTGTTTTGTGACTCCAGCGTTTGTACTTTAGCTTACAAGTCAACAACGTCATCCTCAGCACTTGATATACGCATCTCAGCCTGCGACATCCGTTCGGTGCAGTCACTTATCTCCTTCTTCATATTTTCTATCACCTTCAAAACTGCATCAAATCTTGACAAACTCCTTTTTCATAGAGCTTAAAGCAGTCACTCCTGCGCCTTCACTTTCTCCCACAAGTTCACCTTCTCCACTGGCCTCCTCCGCTGCCACCGCCACCATGTTGTCTTCGTTAGCTTGCTTTGCGTCGCTACGAACACGGTAGTCCGTTAACCTCGGCTGTGTAGGCGACGCTTGGCCCTTGTTTTTGCCACCCCTCGTCATCGCAGAATCCACTCCAATGATATTTTGGAGTGAAAATATCGATGATATTTTGTTGCAAATGAGTGTTTTCAGTAGAAATTATAGTAGCAAAAGCAGAGCACTGTGAAACGCGTCTTCCTACGTGGCTGCCATAACCGGAAGTCTCACTATGTCTTTTTAATCATGAAACAGACTGTTTATGTAGATTTCTGTCCGTCTGTTTGTGTGTGTGGATGTTTTTATGTATTGTCTTTGTATTCTTATTTATGTATGTAAAAGAAACGTGTGTTTGTGTGTGTGTTCCAGGAACAGCGATCGGCTGGGTAATGGAGTCCTCTATGCGTCGGTCAACCCAGAGTACTTCAGCGCAGCAGAGAGTGAGTACTGCTGAACCCGTTGATGCGACACCATATTGCTTGGTTCTAGAGAACGTAGTGGGACCTGATGAAGCCCATAGGATGGGCTGTTATAATATTTGTACTGATGTATGAAAAACAATTGTGCTCTGGACTAGTTCCATCCAACCCCAATGTACATGTTTATCTCAAGTCTCTTTTTAAAACCCGACCAGAACCAGATCTGTTCCTAAACATATTCTCTGGTGTTTGGGTCATTCTAAACAGGCTTTTACTATCATTGTGTTTCTACAGAGAGGCAGCAGAGAGAGGGGTCATGTTTCCTGAATCTCCGCTAGGCATTGGAAAAAACTACTTAATTCATCGTTCAGATCTACTTTATTTTATCTTATTTCATGATCATAATACTTAACAATATATAGTTTGTTTCTGTTGTCCTCCATCGCTCGATTCAAGAATACATTTTGGCACTTTTTATGACTCCCGGATCAGACCGCAGCAAAAGCCTTGGACTTTCCTATCGCCAACATGCCTGTACTCAGATATCTCGGGTACGGAGACTGGGAAATGCACAGACAGTGGCTTTATTTGAAACGAGACTAGCAGCATTAGAAAAATGCAAAGGGCTCCTCCAGGATACACTTCCGATGGGTGAGTTTGCTGAGCTAACTCAGACAAATACACAACAAGATGATCAAAGCTACATTGTATCCTTCCCAAAGCTGGACAAGAGAGACAGTTCCAGCTGCGTCTTACTGGCACAGAGTCGGCGCTAAGCAAAAAACAACATGCCAAACTGTGTCAACAAGTTCACTCAACGCCAAATGCTAAGTTACCCAAAACTAAAGTTGCATGGATCAGCCAGATTAGCCCGTCACTGAAGTTAACCCTGCCGCTGAAGAACCGGTTCCTGCCCCTTCAAGAGTCCACGAACGTGCCTGCCACCCATGCACCCATACACCCCTGAGCCCCGAGATGCGTCCGGACGGACGGTGCGGACAGAGACAGAACAAGAACCAGTCGCCATGGAGGGGAGCTGCGCATGCGTCGGCCACCCGTGCACCCCTGAGCCCCGAAATGTCTGCGGGCGGACAGAGATGGAACAAGAACCAGTCGTCACGGAGGCGGGCTGCGCATGCGTCTGCCACCGCCACCTCAAGCCAACAAGGGCCCATCTCACAGAAAGTAGATGAACCAGACACTCTGATTATAGGAGATTCAATCATCAAGGATATAACTGGTAAGAAGATCAAAACATGCTACTTCCCAGATGGAATGGTTAGTGATATCAACCAGAAACTAGCCACAATCAGATTATTGTGCATGAAGGACTTAATGATATTTGAAGAGAACAGTCAGAACTTCTGAAGAGGGATTACACTGATCTATTGGATACACTGGACAAAATACACATTAAGTCATTCATCAGTGGACCCATACCAGCAGTTGACAGGGAAATAAACAGATTCAGTCGTCTACTTGCACTGAATACATGGCTTTCCAGTCTGCAATGAAAGAGGAAGGGGCTTTATTGACAATTTCAACTTATTCTGGGGGCGCAAATATCTTTTCAGAGCAGATGGCCTACAACCAAACGGGTGAGGCTCAAAACTGTTAAGGGACAATCTTCTCTTCTCGCTTTCCCACAAATCTCCATGGTCTGAGGCACAGGCCACAGTCAGAGCACAGGTTGAGAAGAAGCGAGACTACAGCCTCCCCCACACATCTACTCTGCCACTATCTGACACGCATATAACAGACAGCCCACAGACCTTGAAGAGAGACAACAGCCCGCCCGACGCCATCGACACTGTGCCTTGCCCCATCGCTGATGCTGGCTTGGCGAGGAACGGCCACCCCCCTCCTCTGCATTCCCCCATCGACGATGACCCCCAGCCTCATCTCTCACATAGCCACAACAACTCCAGCTCCACTGTCTCCTCCCTTTGCGATTTTCCAGCTGACTTTAAGAAACTGGAATATGTTGGCATCAAACTTGCATCTGTGTCAATGATGGCATCGCCACGTCATGGATACAGGCTGATAGCACCCAAGAGGAGGGCGCCCAAGCCCCCCCCCTGTACTGATAGTAGTCCTGAGTAGTGGTGCAACGGTTCACGGGTTTCCCGTGATCCGTACGGATCAACCCTCACGGTTCGGGACGCAAGTGATCCGCGGATCGGCTGATTAAAAAAAAAAAAATCAGCGCATGTTTAAAGGACAATTCCGGTATTAACATCAAGTATCATGGCGAAGTACAGTTTCTGTTGTGTTTGATTTGGCGTTCCGTAAATCCCATTGAAACGGGAACCGGAAGCGGACATGTTTATGTTTGGTTTAGAGCTGTCAAGCGATTAAAATATTTAATCGTGATTAATCGCATTAATGTCAGTTAACTCTAATTAATCGCGATTAATCGCAAATTCTTTTTCTATGCTAAATATCCCTTGATTTTTTTGTCCCATAATTCTTCTCATTTTAATTCTCTTATCAACATGGTGAAGTGCATCGGCTTGCCTTGTGCAAATGATTTTTTATTGATAACAACATTGGCATATACACTGATCAAAACAGGACGATACAAAAAAAGAGCCTATAGTGCAATTAAACGACTGCTTTGAACAAATGTCATTTGAACATAGCAGTCAGGCTACTGCTTCTTTGTTTTGAGCCAAAGAAAAAAAAAAATCTATATATATATATTTTTGTTTTTATTCTAAAATAATTGCGTTAATCGCGCGATAAAAAATTTAACGCCGTTAAATTTGGTTTGCGTTAACGCCGTTAATAACGCGTTTAACTGACAGCTCTAGTTTGGTTGTAGTCTTTTCGCTCGGTTCTCCGTATCAACAGTAGGGCTAGAGCCGAGCGAAAAGACTACAACCAACTAGAGCTGAAACGATTCATCGATTGATTCGAATAATTCGATTACAAAAAAGGATCGATGAATTTTTCTTGCCTCGAGTCATCGTTTATTTAATTTTACAGCTGAGGTCACAGTTTTCCGCACGGACCATTTTTAGTGTGACACAACCGCCACATACGCCACCCACAGAACGGACAGACGCGGCATGTTTTGACTTGTTTAGGGGCTAACATTAGCACTTGCTAAAATGGAAGACATGAGTGAAAATAGTGAGGAGAGCCAAACGGGCAGGAGAAAGTGACAGCGAATGTCCAAGGTTTGGGATCATTTCACGTTGAACATTAATGAGAAGACCGTGGTCTGTCACTGCAAGACCGAGCTGGCGTACCACAGCAGCACGACTTCCATGCTGCAGCATCTCAACAGAAAACACCCATTAATCAATGGAATAATCTGTAGAATAATCGATTACTAAAATATTCGATAGCTGCAGCCCTACAACCAACCTCCCTTGCAATGAGAAATTCGTTTTCCAACCGAAATCAATGGATTTGTAAAATGCCAAATAAAACACGACAGAAACTGTATTTCGCTACCATACTTGATGAAAAAAAAGAAGATGAGGATGTCTGCATTGCCTTGGGAGAGTGTAGACTCTAAACTCTCCCCAGGCAATGCAGACATCCTGAATTGTAAATCCCGGGTTAGGGATTATTTAGCCTACTATTATTACTTCTTTGTTAAAAAGAAGTAATAATGCCTCAGATTGCAATTTTTTAAATATTGACCATGCTTAAAGGAAGCAGGATTATTACCTAATTGTTCACTTTATTTTGTTTTTACACGTTTGAAGATTTTATTTAAAGTCTTATTTCTTTGTTTTATCTTTATTGTTGTTGTTGATCTGAAAATGATCCGACCCGTGACTCAAAAACCGTGACATGATCCGAACCGTGAGTTTTGTAATCCGTTGCATCCCTAGTCCTGAGTATTACTGAGACAAAAAAGGGTTCAGCCGTAGACACAGTATAAGGGAAGTTTCACATAATCTGCTGAACCCAAGGTTGCCTACGTCAATACATGGCAACTTTTGCATTCATGCTGTAACCACTAAGAGAGTAAACAATGGGAAACTTAGACACACTGCTAACCTCACAAATCTCAGATCTATTGCCTCCAAACCAAAAACAACCTTAAAGCCTATCAACAACACCATCAGGATGGCTCTACTTAATGTTAGGTCTCTTAATAACAAATAATTTTTAGTTAATGATTTTATTACCACTTCTAAACTGGATTTTATGTTTTTAACTGAAACATGGCTGGAACAAAATAACTGATAGAGACGGCTCCTCCCAACTATAACTTTTTTGATGCATGTTGATCTGGAAAAAGAGGTGGAGGGGTTGCTGCTGTATTTAAAATGTATTTCAGGGGAAACGGATGTTATTTGGTGATTTTCCATCATTTGAATACCTTAGTGCTGTATTGAAATGCTCCCCCAGAGTTCTTCTATTAGGCCACCCACATACTCTGCAATTTTTTCGTTGACATCACAGAATTATTGTCTAGCATCTCCACAGAATTTGACTGTCTAGTTATAACTGGTGACTTCCATTTTCTTACTGATGATTTGAATGACGAGTGTGCAAAAAAACTTTTTAGAATTTTGGACACATTTGAACTTTCTCAACATGTGAAAGAGGCTACTCATTGTAAGGGGCACACTTTAGACCTGGTTATCACAAAGGGCCTCAATGTTTCTGATCTCTCTGTGACTGATTCTTCCTTGCCTGACCACTTTTGTGTTTTCTTTAACATATCTTTTATTCCCGACATACAGACAAAATCAAATACTGTCAAACGATATCAATGTAGATTCTAATGTACTTTTTAAAAAGGCCATCTCCTTGCTGCCAACTCTCAACCCATGTTCCGCTGATCTTGTCGAAGACTTTAATTAGGAAAATGTGAAAGTCATAGATGTCATTGCACCTTATAAGGTTAAAACGATTTTTGGAAAGCAAAAGGCACCCTGGAGAAAAGCTGCTTCTGTAACGGCACAGAAAAAAGAATGCAGGAAGGTTGAACGCATCTGGCGTAAAACAAAACTTAATATTCACCATGATATCTATAAAGTAGGGGTGTAACGGTACACAAAAATCTCGGTTCGGTACGTACCTCGGTTTTGAGGTCACGGTTTGGTTCATTTTCGGTACAGTAAGAAATCAAAATGCTAAATATAAATGTGCTTCATAACATGTGCTTCAAGTTGTTCATAACACACTTTTGTGCTTTTTACAATAAGAACATTAGACAATACAAAGCTAGAATTCTGCTCAAAAATATAAAGATTCTGAAATGTACCAATAAAAATAAATAACATTGGCTCAGACTGTTTTTTAAAAAATATATATTATCTAATGTGCAACAATGACAATTGCAACACTAAACAGTTTCAAGTTGTTGCTCAGATTAAATTACATGAATAAGGCTCAGACTGTTTCTTTAAAAACAAATCTTTTCTCAATCTAATGTGCAACCATGAACAATTGCAACACTAAACAGTTTCAAGTTGTCGCTCAGATTCATTTTTACTCCCCCCCCCCCCCCCCCCCCCAATCTTTAGCCCTGATGACTTTCACTCAATCTTTATTTTTCTTTGCCAAAAAAATCCGCTTATCCACATTATTTGCAGGATAATAATACCCAAAATTTTAGTGCACATATGATGTACCCTACATGTTACTCCTGTATACTACAATGCAATGCGGCCGTGTTTTTCCGGAGGAGAAGAAGCTGAATAACCGCGAAAACTAATACATTTAATGATGGAGTCTCCGGCTTTCGTTTAGAAATGTCAACAATTTATTTGGGATTTAACATAGAATATTAAACATTCAAAATTAATAAAAAAAATCCTTGAACAAGGAAATGTAACAATCAACATCAATACAACCTCCAGCTTTCCTCGTGAGTGCCCGGTTTGTTTACATGATGTGGTTGCATCTGTCTGCGTCACACAAATACCCGGCGCATTTATTGACGCAAATGACGTTTAGAAATGTTCAGCGTAGTGTTCGAATTCTCGTTTGTTCGTTCCCTAAATAGTGCACTATATCATGAACACTATATAGGGAATAGTGAGTGAGTGAGTGAATAGGGAACAATTTCGAACACGGCTACGGTGTGCGCAACTGTGCATGTGCGGCCGCAGCATGTTCCACACATGCGGTCCTCTACTTAATATGTCCGTATTGAAACTCGTTCGGTACGCCTCCATACCGAACCGAGCACCCCGTACCGAAACGGTTCAATACAAATACATGTACCGTTACACCCCTAATGTAAAGAGAGCCTCCGTGCCTACAATTTAGACTTAAAAAGTGCTCGAGAAACATTTTTCTTCAATATCATTAAAACCAACACTAATGATGCAAAAACCCTATTTGCAACTGTTAACAGACTGACCAACCCCCAAACACAAATTCCACCCAGAACTGCAATGAGTTTGCATACTGATAAAATTGACGCGCCATCAATATCTCCACTTAAAAAAAAAAAATTTGGACTACCACCCTGTTCAGGCAAAAGTGACGTGGCAAGGATGTCATGCTTTAATGTTATAGACTTTCAAACTCTTGTGGAAACTGTGGCACAACTAAAGCCATGATGCCTTGATACTTTACCTACCAACCTCTTTAAGAATGTTTTAGACTGCCTAGCAGTAGGCGTATTGCAGATAGTTAACAACTCTCTCCAGTCAGGCAATTTCCCAAAAGCTTTGAAAACTGCAGTTATTAAACCCCTTTTAAAAAAGCGGAGCCTAGATGCCTCTATTATTAACAACAAGAGACCAATATCAAATCTACCCTTCATAAGTAAAATCATTGAGAAAGTTGTCCCCCAGCAACTAAATCACTTCCTGGCATCAACTGGTTGCTATGACACCTTCCAATCAGGATTAAGACACCTGCACAGCACTGAGACCGCCCTTATTAAAGTTGTAAACGACATTCGTCTTAACACAGACTCTGGCAAAACCTCAATACTAATGCTACTTGACCTCAGTGCTGCATTCGACACTGTAGACCATACAATACTTCTGGACAGGTTAGAAAACTGGGTGGGGCTTTTAGGCACAGTCTTAAATCGGTTCACGTCCTACCCACAAAATAGGAACTACTTTGTTTCCATTGGCGACTTCGTATCAGAATCAACCAACGTGACATGTGGAGTCCCACAAGGTTCGATCTTAGGACCTTCTTTATTCATCATCTACATGCTCCCACTATGGCAAATCATGCAAAATAACAATATTGACCATCATTGCTATGCTGATGACACGCAAATCTATGTATCGCTATCACCAAATGACTATCGGCCCATAGATCTGCTGTGCCAGTGCATTGAGCAAGTGAAAGACTGGATGTGCCAAAATTTCCTTCAACTAAATGAGGACAAAACTGAGATAATTGTATTTGGTTCTAAAACGGAAAGGCTTAAAGTAACCCAACCCCTTCACTCTCTGTCCCTGAAAACCTCAATCAAAGCCGGAAATCTAGTGGTTATCATGGATTCAGATTTACATTTCGACAGTCGCATCAAATCAGTTACAAAATCTGCATATTATCTCCTTAAAAATGTAGCAAGACTTGGAGGGCTCATGCCACCGAAGACTTACAAAAACTTGTACTTGCCTTTATCACTAGTAAGCTTGAATACTGCAATGGTCTCCTTACAGGTCTCCCAAAACAAACTCGAGGAAGCTTCAGCTAGACCTGTTAGGATAACAATTTTTCTGGGCGATTAATTGCCCCAGAAATTATTGCGAAAAGCGATAATATTGCAGTTTTTCCACTAATATAATGATGTATACATAATAATGTACAACCTTTTGAAGATCAATAAACTTTTATTTTTAAAGAACACTGGAACTGGACATCTGGAAGACATTTAAAATATCCAAAATAAATTAACAAAACAACCAAAAACAATAAATAAAATGGTTCTATACATAATCCTGCTTATTACATGGCTACTTGCCAAAACGAAAAAATAACTTCACATGGTTTGTCTTTTTACAAATTATTCGTTGGCAGCATTCATAGTGTCGATCAGCAGAGAAATAGTCCGCCAAAGACGTTGACGTTGCTTAGCAACCGAAGACGCTGGGGTGGACAAGTTACCGGACTACTACCTATGCAAGTGAACGGAGCGTTCCACGGCATTCAGAAGACCTGTGTAATGGAGGTTAATAATATTTCTGTTTATGGCATCGATTTCTTCTCAGATTAGGCCAATAATGCAATGATTTAAAAAAGAGTGCGAATGGAAATGATTGCGGCTGGCAAAAAATGATCGCTCATTTTAATTTATCGCGTAATTAATTGATTTATTGCTTATCGCGACAGGCCTAGCTTCAGCTTGTTCAGAATGCTGCTGCTAGAGTTCTAACAAAGACCAAATAATTTGAACATATTAAACCAATTCTTAAATCGTTACATTGGCTTCCTGTAGGTCAGAGAATTGATTTTAAAATCATGTTGCTAACCTATAAATCCCTACATGGTTTAGGCCAAAAATATTTAACTGATATGCTTCCACTACATAAGCCTTCTAGACCACTAAGATCCTCTGAGACCAATCTGTTATTTATCCCCTGAGTATACATGATACATGGGAAGGCAGGATTTAGTTACTATGCAACAAATAGCTGGAATAAAGTCCCTGAGGATTTAAGACTTGCCCCAACTCTGAGCACCTTTAAAACAAGACTGAAGACTTTTATGTTTGCTTTAGCTTTCTGCTAAATCTTAAACACATTGCACTTTCTAAAAAGCATTCTAAAAATGCCTTTATTTTCTATTTTAATACTAAAATGCCTTTTTACTTTCTATTTTACTCATTTCTTTGCATACGTTTTCTTTTACGTATTTATTTTATTGTATGACAATGTTTATATGTGAAGCACTTTAAGTCTGCCTTGTGTAAGAAAAGTGCTATATAAATAAAGTTGCCTTGCCTACATCTCCGTTTTGCTCTTTATGTCCAGTGTTCTGCTCTCTTCTTCTGTGGTGCTAACTGCCTGTGGTTGTGTGCTGTGTTTTGCTCTTCTGTGGCAGTCTCTTCTTCTGTGGTGCTCACTGGTCGTGTTTGTGTGCAGTGTTTTGCTCTCTTCTTCTGTGGTGCTTACTGCTCCTGGTTGTGTGCAGTGTTCTGCTCTTCTGTGGTGCTTACTACTCCTGGTTGTGTGCAGTGTATGTTCCTGACGAGTGGGAGGTTGCCCGGGAGAAGATCAAGCTGGCACGGGAGCTGGGCCAGGGCTCGTTCGGCATGGTGTACGAGGGTCTGGCCAAGGGCGTGGTCAAGGACGAGGCGGAGACGCGCGTGGCGGTGAAGACGGTCAACGAGTCGGCCAGCATGCGGGAGCGCATCGAGTTCCTAAACGAAGCCTCCGTCATGAAGGAGTTCAACTGTCACCATGTGGTACGTTCACGCATGCATTCACAAGGGTCTCACGCACACCCCTGCATACAAGCTTGCTCTCACTCACATTCTTACACGCAAGCTGTTCGCACTTACCGTACGTATAAACATACAGACACTTGCATACTCCGCTCTCGCACACACAACCATTACAGAGACAAAACCAGTCGCACAGTAGTGTATCATTCTTGTGAGGGATTGATTGTGTTGAGAAGCTTTGCTGACATCACCACACTTGCTAAGCTTCTAACATGAATATATTTTGTTGTTTTCTCTTATTCTACTACAGTGATGTACTTCTAAATTTCCCATAAGGGATAGAAAACAGACCATTTTATGGTATAATCTCTGCCTATTTAAAGCTTTTTAAGAGCGCAGGTGTTTTTTGGAGTGTCCGATTGGGATGCTCATAATTCAGTCAGTCCAGATTACACTGTGATTGGTTGTGGTTGCTGAGGCTGTGCTGTGATTGGCTGTAGGTGCGTCTGCTGGGCGTGGTCTCCCAGGGCCAGCCCACCCTGGTCATCATGGAGCTGATGACCCGAGGAGACTTGAAGAGCTACCTGCGCTCCCTGCGGCCTAAAGAGGTACCCTCACATTACCCCTCACCCCGGAACCCCAAACCCCCTTCTGCCTCCTTCCCTTTGACCCCCTTGCCCCTGACACATTACCTTCGACCTCTCAACCCAGACCCCCGAACCACCATCTGCCTCCTTCTCTTTGACCCCTGACACATTACCTTTGACATCCCCCCAAACCCTCTTCTGCCTCCTTCCCTTTGACCCCTGACCCGTTATCTTTGACCTCTTACCCCTGGAACCCTCATCCTTCTCCTGCATTGATTTTATACCAGCGTTAAAATGTCCAATTATTATTAAACTAGCCTGTGTTTGTGTTGTGTTCTGTGTTTGAGAGTATTTTAGTTCAATTAGTACTGCTCTTGTTCAGTTTAATTAAAATGAGTATGGTAAAAATGCTCTTGAAGACGTCCTGGCCACGGCTATATATGGGCAGCACGTCCTGGGATGGACTTCTCCATTGTAATACACGGCGATGTTGGTCTTCCTCCAGCAGACGGAGACCCTCTGCCTCCCTCCTCTGAAAAAGATGATCCAGATGGCCGGAGAGATCGCCGATGGCATGGCCTACCTACACGCCAACAAGTTCGTCCACAGAGACCTTGCCGCCAGGAACTGCATGGTGACCAACGACTTCACCGTCAAGATCGGAGGTTCGTCCTTTTGTGTAGTGTATAAGCAGCGAGTTTGATAACGAGAATCTTTCAAGGTGCATTGTAGGGCCCGACCGATATTGATTTTTGAGTGCCGATGCCGATTATTTTCAGAGAAAAATTACGATTACGATTTAATCGGCCGATTTAAAAAATAAAAAAAAAAGCATATAAAACGTAGTTTTTGATACCTTAAATATACTTTAAACACTTGACGAATATGTGAATTGAATGCAGAACCTTTGAGTGTTTTAGAATACATTTACAGTCAAAAATTAGTGTAATTTAAAATGTAAAATAAATAACTAACTCCCAATGTGCTGCGCTCGTGAGCAGTGACTAACACGTGCGTGCTGAGCAGTATGGTCTAACCCAGGGGCGCCCAACCTTTTTTGACCCAAGATCTACTTTTCAAGTAGCCAACCTCCCGAGATCTACCAGCAAACTTACCTTCAAGCGGGGGGGGCGGGGGCTTCAGTAGGGGTTTCATTCCGTCTGCGCACGGCACCTTCTCAACGATAATCAATAATCTTCCTCCCACTCAGGGTGAAAATGGTAGGTCTTAGCTCGTTTCCCCTCAGCCATGCCAACGTTTAGGAGTGTGTAACTACTGTTGACGGCTTTCAACTGCTGTTAACAGCGCATGCGCTACCGCGCGTATATGTCCCGCGCAAATTTTATTTTATTAAAAAAATAAATAAATAAAAAAAAAATCTTTTTTTTTTTCTTCACCCCTCGCGATCGACTTGGGATCTGTCGGCGATCTACTGGTAGACTGCGATCGACTGGTTGGGCACCCCTGGTCTAACCGTTAGAGTCTACAGTATAACAAATTAACATGGCCTGGGACCTAAAGAAAAACAGGCACAACATGCTCAAACAACGCGTCTTGTGTACATTGGTGAGGTGAGCGCGCAGCTGGCTGAGCGAGCGTGCTTTCATGTTGTAAGGTAAAATTCAATCTCCTCTTTTTACTCGAGCTAAAGTTTTTAGTTAGCTAGGCGAGTAGGAGCGCAATCTGCAGGATACTAAGCGCAATAACATTTCTAAAAAAATAAATAAAAATCGGTTGTAATCGGCGTCTTTTTGGCAGATGTCGATTATTTTCAAAAAGGCTATAATCGGCCGATTTAAATCGGCAGGCTGATGAATCGGTCGGGCCGTAGTGCATTGCCTTGAGGCACGACATCTGCACAGCTGGAATCATTCTGTACTTTTGGACTGTGACCCAAAACTATTAGTAGGTGTCGAGTTAGGTGAGGTCATGCAGCGCACTGGGTGAAGGGGGGAAAAGGCTAGCCCTGAAACTGCTGCGGTGCTTTCCCCCTGAGGGGGACACCGGGATGGGTCCCCTTAACGTGCCTCAAGTGAACCTACGCTTAGAGAACCCCATTACCCAGCCGATCACTGTTCCTGGAACACACACATAAACACGTTTGTTACACATATAATTAGAAATACAAAGAATACATAAAAACATCCACACACACACGACCTCATAACTAGACAGACATCTACATACACAGACCGTTTCATGATTAAACAGGCATAGTGACGGATGGACGGTTAGTCAGATAAAGACCGACCTCTTCTTGTTGAAGATGAAGAGCAGGGGGATGGCGACACAGAGCAGGAGGATGATGATGAAGACGAAGATCAGGATGTAGAGGACGGGATCATAAGATACTGAATATCCTCTGATAAGGTGTGTGTGTGTGTGTGTGTGTGTGTGTGTGTGTGTGTGTGTGTGTGTGTGTGTGTGTGTGTGTGTGTGTGTGTGTGTGTGTGTGTGTGTGTGTGTGTGTGTGTGTGTGTGTGTGTGTAGACTTTGGCATGACCAGGGACATCTATGAGACCGATTATTACCGTAAGGGAGGTAAAGGACTGCTGCCTGTCCGCTGGATGTCCCCAGAGTCCCTGAAAGACGGAGTCTTCACCACCAACTCGGACGTCTGGTCAGTATATATGTTGTGTATGTTATGATGTATGTGTGTCTGTCATGTTTAACGTGTGTGTTAATGTGTGTCATTTTATTTTCATATACGTGTTTGGCGGATAGATTACTGTGATTATAAGTAAGGTATAACGTGCTGAACGCCGGTCGTTATTGGGTAAATAAGCCCCGACAGGGCGAACCGCACACCGATGCGAAGCGGAGGTTCTGCCCCTGAAGGAGCTTATTTTCGATAATGACCGGCGACGTTCTATACATTATCCCGCTTATTACACGGCTACTTGCCAAAACGATAAATTAACTTCACTCGTGGGTCTTTTTACAATTTATTTGTTACCCGCATTCGTAGTGTTGATCAGCAGAGAAATAGTCTGCCAAAGACGTTGACGTCGCTTAGCAACCGAGTGCGCTGGGTTGATAAGTTACCGGACTACTTGCGGAGTGATACAAAAGATGGCAAAGAAATTCACTTTCCTTGACAGCAGTCATTATATGCTTAGCAACGGTGAATTATCAAAAAATAATTCCCCGCTGGAAGTTGTGAAGGCCCATGCAAGTGAACGCAGCATTGAGAAGAGCCGTGTAATAATGTGTTCATATACATGCGTTTTAACATACGTGTGTGTGTGTGTGTGTGTGCAGGTCGTTTGGCGTGGTGATGTGGGAGGTGGTGACCCTGGCGGAGCAGCCCTACCAGGGGATGTCCAACGAACAGGTCCTCCGCTTCGTCATGGACGGGGGAGTCCTGGAGAAACCAGAGCACTGTCCTCACCTGATGTGAGACACACACATACCGCACAAACACACGCACACTTGCTCTCACTCAGTCTCTCGCGCGACTTCTCCCTCTCTTTCTATCTCTCATAAGTCATCATGTCTAACATTACAGATGACTGACTGTCCCTCCTCCTGTGTCTGTCCGTCTGTGTCCCTTTAGATTCGAGCTCATGCGTCTCTGCTGGCAGTTCAACCCCAAGATGCGCCCGTCCTTCCCGGAGATCATCGGCAGCGTGGAGGAGGAGCTGCAGCCCTCCTTCAGGGACCTCAGCTTCTTCTACAACCAGGCCACCCACACAGACACGCCCCCCACCCCCGCCCCCTCGCTGGCCCAGAGCCCCCAGACGCCTGGCTCCGCCCCCTCCACGCCGGCCCCGCCCGCCTCTACCGCGGACATACAGCCGGCGGCCAACGGGGAGACGGGGGCGGGACTCAGGCTGCCGTCGCCCGAGGAGTTGCCGTCGTACGCCCACATGAACGGACGAAAGAACAACTGTTGACTGAACCCCCAAACCCCCCCACCCCTCACAGACATAAACACTTCCTCCGCTCGGAGGGAGGAGAGTTTCTTTCTCTCGTTCTCAGAGAGTCTTAAGATGCTGAGCTACGGGGGCATGTCTTCAGTCAGACCCTCCAGTAGAGGCCGTGAAACACAGATGGTAGTTCTGCCTTATTGTTGCCAAAATGTATCCTCCATGTTTTTTGGGGGGGGGGCGGGGGTGTGTGTCTGACCCCCGTCGTCCGGTTTGACCCCGATTCTCCTTCGTCACCGTAGAGACCGGGCTTCAGAGCTTGACGCACCAAGTGCCCGACGGACGAGCTATGAACCATTACGAGCGCTCGACCCGGACAGGGCGTCCACCATGAAGAAACACTCCGGGAATCGATCCACCATGGGAGAGGTCCGAACCGCGAACCCTCTGACATGACCAGATCCGTGTCACCACTCCACCCCTACAGAGTGTCTGAGCCCAGAGACAGTGCAGAGTTCAGCACTCCAGAGAAGCACTCCACTCCCTGTGGATCTACAGCCAGATCACCACTACTCTACTTCCTGCCTTTACCTGGGGTTTCGTGTCTACAAAACCTGCTGCTATCTCCTCCCCCTTTCTTCCCGTTTTTTGGTTTCCGGTCTCAACTCGAACCTAAAGCCGAGCGTTTCGGCCGTGTGGGACCTGGGCTCGTCGGAGAGCGATGTCGTCTGTGAGGTGGCGCCCCTTCATGTGAAGGCTGTGTCTTCGTCCTCCCATAAGCGTGGCTGGCAATTATCATCCTCCTCGTCATCGTCAACCTCCTTAATGCCGTGGTCCAGAAGTGAGGTTCGGAGGGGGGGGGAGAATCGGCTCCCGTGCTCCCTCCCCCCCCCCCCCCCCTCTCCATGGAGAGACCACTGGAAGCCCCTCCCACTCCATCCTGGCCCCGCCCAGAGGGCCACCAGGGAATCATTTAAACGCTCCGTTCACTACAAAACTTTTCGAGCTCAGAGGCTCAATCTTTTTTTTTTCTCTTCCCGACCGGAATATTTATTTTCCTTTTTTTTTATGTATTTTATTTTATTTTCAGAATGTGTAAAATCACTGTACATGTAAATGACCTGCTAGTCTCTCCAACTCCTCTTCTTTGGTTTTGTGCTCTTGCTGCTGTTTGTCAGCATCCATCTACCTCACTGTTTAGTTGTCAGAAACGGATGTCTACACTCGCATAAACACACACACAAACACATACTCCCGGACGCAGTAACCCGGTCTGGCCAGCAGGGGGCAGCATTGCGGACGGGAGCCGCCTGCAGGCTTTAGCAGGGTGGAAGGTTACCATTGGGTTTTCGGTCGCAAGGGGGCGGCCGTGCTGAAGTGCCCGCGGTCCAGCAAGGGTCAGTTGCTCCTACCGACCTGTCCAGAGTCCATGAGAGGGTGTGGAGGGAAGTACGGTACAGCAGATGTTTTAAAGGATTATGAGATACGGGAAGGAGAGCTCCAATTTCCCTGGGAAAACAAAAAAGACGCATTTCTTTTGTTTTTTGTTTTTGCAATTTAGGAAATCTTTAAAGGAAAACGAATTAAGTTTTCTGCCTTTTTGTTTAAAAAAAAATCCTGATTAGAAAAATGAAAAAAATCCCTGTTCTGTACAGATGTTTTTACGTTTTTTTATATAAATATATATGATGAAAGCATAAATATATCTTCTGTGGTTGAAAAGGATCAGTTTGAGGATGCAGAGTTTGATTTGTCATTTTCGTGTGTGTGTGTGTGTGTGTGTGTGTGTGTGTGTGTGTGTGTGTGTGTGTGTGTGTGTGTGTGTGTGTGTGTGTGTGTGTGTGTGTGTGTGTGTGTGTGTGTGTGTGTGTGTGTGTGTGTCCCCATCATACTCTTAATGGCAGCCTGTTTAAGACGTGGACCAGTACAAAATGTGTTTTCTCGGACTGTCTACCATCTGACAACATGTGTGCGTCACAGCCAATTCGATCCTGGCGGGATGGAGTTTTGTTTTTTAACAATCGGTTGGACTGATTGGCTGTACAGATGTTCAAATTAGTTGGCTGTCGACCAGACAACTCAGCTGGCCATGTCTGATTGGTTGCTGTGAAACGCACACATATACACACACACACATGGGTGTGTGTTGGCCGTGTTCAGGTCGAGTCAGTTCGGACCTGTTATCAACTTGAATTGTTGAATTGAACTGATTGTTATTGGGTTTATGTTTTGTTATTAATGACAGTAATTTTGTATGCGCAACCTGTGACTAAGCAGTAAAAGAATAATATATATTTTTTGTTTTTCCGTTTTGTACGTTTCTTTTGAAATAAGGTTGTATTGTCTACGGGCTGCTGTGAGTTCTGGGAATTATGGAGCAGCTGTTGGTTTATTGCTGTCTTTTTTTCTAAGAGTTTACCACATGACTTAAGGTGAATAAAAAACGTATGCAAAACTGTTTGAATTATTTGTGTTCTTTAGAAAAACTGTTCTCATTAGTGCCAAACATCCTCCCCATGTCCAGATGTCTTTAGATATACAACTGTAAAACGAATGTATACTACGGATTTATGACGGATTTAAGCCTAGAATAAGCTAAGCTTTTCGACCCACACGTTATTTTATTTTTCTATAGGCCTACTCAACTATGGCTTCAGAAACGGTAGGACTACAAAACGGCAGTTCAAAAAACTACAAACCCCAGCGTTCTGTGGAGTCAGCGTGGATGATGTCAGAGCGTTTACCTCCGCGGCTCGACGCCGATGCTAGGCTGCTAGGCTAGCAGCTCGTCGCCAGGTCAGATATAATGTAGGGTTTATGTGTCACAACAAGGGGTTAAACAGTAGTCTGAAGGGTGATGTGCTGTCGAAGCTCCCAGTCGTTCAGCGTGTTTGCTGTAAAATGTTGCTGTTGTGAAACGAAACTGCTGGAGCTGAGATAATTGTGAGGGAATTGAAGACGCTAACATTAATAACTATACACTGTCATATTTTACCTCCATGTCGACTCTTAAAGATGTTAGGATATGATCTGGAGTTCTGAATATGCAGTTGTCTTCAAGGTCAAACACTTCTAATGCTGATGAATTCATCACTAGGGCTGGCTCTTTGCCTCTGTATTGAATTACTAACCTTATACTGTAGAGCATCATGTATCATGAAGTTGGGACCCGAATCTTATTCAATAAAAATGTAGACTTTCAGTACAGTCGTTTACTTAGCTTGGTTTAATTGTATACCATCTTTTTCAATCAATGGCCTCATCATGCTATAGACTGAGAGGTTCTTCCCAGCATCTTCTTTCCCGGGACCAGCCATGGCGACTGAGCTCCACGAAGCCATCTGCATGGCCAAGCAAGAGCGCCACAAGAACCTGTTCCTCAACTACCGCAACCTCAACAAGTTCCCCGTGGAGCTGCTGAAAGATGAGGGGCTGCAGTTCCTGGAGAGACTGTACATGAAGAGGAACTCTCTCACTACACTGGTACACTCACACACACCTTGTGTCATCTTTCTTTTACAATCTGGGGTCTTCCTACACTGACAACTAGAGTACTGTTCTCTTTCTGCCTGTCACCTTCTCTCTCTCGCAGCCTGAAAACCTCGCCCAGAAGCTTCCAAATCTGATTGAGCTGTAAGTTCTCCTGTTTGGTTATTATTAATTGTTCCCTAAATGCAGCATTGTTGGGCTAGAACAAGTGCTTCTTGTTGATGTAAGTCATGTACATTTTATTTCCATAGCCTTTAAGCACAGTTTTCCAGTCTCAACAGGTTTTAAAGGCAATATATTTATGACCCAAGCCTCCCAAAGGGCAAGAAAATGAAGTCCATATTTAACAATAAATAATTCTTGAGAAGGACCACACTCACTCCAGGGATGGTTAGGGGTACAATTGGTGCCACCATTGCAAGATGCTTTGCACATTTAAAAAGTAATTAAAAATAAGTTTAGTCATGATAACCGCAACCAACTAAAACGGATGTTTTGTGGTGTCTGTACTGTGAGCCCTTGGAGGTTGTGGTGTTGTGGTGTTCTAGCATTTGGCCAGCAGGTGTCGCCAGGGCTTCAGAAGCAAACATTGTTGATTTTTTTGTGGTTTTTTTCCAGGTACCTCCACTCTAACAACATCGTGATGGTTCCGGAAGGTATGTCCTTCTAACAGTCAATGCTATTAAAAATAAATCAGACAAAATTCATTCATGCAGATAAATCTTCAGTGTTCATCTATGAAACGTGTGTTTCTGAGTGTGTGTGTCTGTGTGTGTCTGTGTCCGTGTGTCCAGATATAGGAGAGCTGTCCAGGCTGAGGTCTCTGGATCTGAGTGACAACGCCCTCCTGTTCCTCTGTCCAGAGATTGGTCGACTCCGCTCCCTCCGGCATCTCCGATTGGCCAATAACCAGCTAGAAGCCCTCCCCTCAGGTACCGGCTTTCTACTCTGTCTCTCTCTCTCTACCTGTCTGTCTCTCTCTACCTGTCTCTCTCTCTCTCTCTACCTGTCTGTCTCTCTACCTGTCTCTCTCTCTCTCGACCGGTCTGTCTCTCTACCGGTCTGTCTCTCTACCTGTCTGTGTCTCTACCTGTCTCTCTCTCTCTCTCTCTCTCTCTCTCTCTCTCTCTCTCTCTCTCTCTCTCTCTCCCTGTCTCTCTCTCTCTCTCTCTCTCTCTCTCTCTCTCTCTCTCTCTCTCTACCTGTCTGTCTCTCTACCTGTCTGTCTCTCTCCTCAGAGGTGGGGGAACTCCAGGAGCTGGAGTCGTTGGACGTGTCCCGGAACCGTCTGATCTGTCTGCCCGCGCGGCTCCATCGCTGTCGCTCCCTCCAGTACCTGACGGCAGACAGGAACCAGCTGAGACACCTGCCCCGACACCTGTGTCTCCTCTCCAGCCTCAACGAGCTGTCGCTGTCCGCCAACCGCCTGACCAGCCTGCCGCCAGGTCAGCCCCCACTGGTCAAACGGGGAACTGCACCATACACCCTAACGTGTGTTTTTGGGGTGCGTGTGCGTTCACACCGAAAGCAAAGCAAATAATCGCACCGCTTGTTATGCCTTAAATCGAACACTCTAACTGAAATCGAACACTCTAACTGACACCTCTCCGTGGCCCACTGTGGTGACAACCGTCTGATCTTTGCAGAGCTGTCTGCGTACATACCACCGGCCTCGCATCAAGCTGTCCACTAGGGGGCAGACTTTCTCACCCCAAATGTACACAGACCGATGAGTAATTCTCGAAAAAGAGGCAGAGTCTTCGCCGTTTAAAGTATGTTGATAAAGAAATGCATCCGTCTGATAAAGAGTGTGTGTGTCTCAGACCTGGGGCGCTCCCGGGAGCTGCGCTTCGTGTTTGTGGACTACAACGTCGAGCTGAAGGGTCTCCCGTCCTACCTGTACAACAAAGTCATCGGCTGCAATGGGTAACGCACACAGACACACACAACTATATACACAGTACACACACATTAACCCAAACAACCGTAAACACACACACACACACACACACACACACACACACACACACACAGAGAGCTTGCTATGTCTCTATGTGTGTGTGTGTGTAACTAATTGTCCGCTCCAGGTGCGGTACCTCCGACGTGCTCCCTGAGGGGGTGGCCGTGCTGGGGGGCGCGGCCGGGCTGGGGGTCCCGCTGCCCCCAGAGGTCAAGCTGCTGGCCTGGGAGTCTGAGCGAGTGGCTCCCTTAGAGGAGCTGGCCATGAGGAGCCTGCATCGCACCCACCTCCAGGACCCCCACGGTAAACCTCCAGTAACCCCACCCACCTCCACGACCCCCACGGTAAACCTCCAGTAACCCCACCCACCTCCACGACCCCCACGGTAAACCTCCAGTAACCCCACCCACCTCCACGACCCCCACGGTAAACCTCCAGTAACCCCACCCACCTCCACGACCCCCACGGTAAACCTACAGTAACCCCACCCACCTCCAGGACCCCCACGGTAAACCTCCAGTAACCCCACCCACCTCCACGACCCCCACGGTAAACCTACAGTAACCCCACCCACCTCCACGACCCCCACGGTAAACCTCCAGTAACCCCACCCACCTCCACGACCCCCACGGTAAACCTCCAGTAACCCCACGCACCTCCAGGACCCCCACGGTAAACCTCCAGTAACCCCACCCACCTCCACGACCCCCACGGTAAACCTCCAGTAACCCCACCCACCTCCACGACCACCACGGTAAACCTCCAGTAACCCCACCCACCTCCACGACCCCCACGGTAAACCTCCAGTAACCCCACCCACCTCCACGACCCCCACGGTAAACCTCCAGTAACCCCACCCACCTCCACGACCCCCACGGTAAACCTCCAGTAACCCCACGCACCTCCAGGACCCCCACGGTAAACCTCCAGTAACCCCACGCACCTCCAGGACCCCCACGGTAAACCTACAGTAACCCCACCCACCTCCAGGACCCCCACGGTAAACCTACAGTAACCCCACCCACCTCCAGGACCCCCACGGTAAACCTCCAGTAACCCCACCCACCTCCACGACCCCCACGGTAAACCTCCAGTAACCCCACGCACCTCCAGGACCCCCACGGTAAACCTCCAGTAACCCCACGCACCTCCAGGACCCCCACGGTAAACCTCCAGTAACCCCACCCACCTCCACGACCCCCACGGTAAACCTCCAGTAACCCCACGCACCTCCAGGACCCCCACGGTAAACCTCCAGTAACCCCACCCACCTCCACGACCCCCAGTAACCCCACCCACCTCCACCCTACCAAACGGACCCCCACTAACCCCACCCACCTCCACGACCCCCACAGTAAACCTACATCAGAACCTCCTCCTTCCCAACAATACCTCCACCAAACCCCCATCAGAATCGACATCTTCTCCACCTAACCACCACCAAACCACGTCAGAACCTCAACCTCATCTCCACTAAACCACGTCAGAACCTCAACCTCATCTCCACTAAACCACGTCAGAACCTCAACCTCATCTCCACCAAACCACGTCAGAACCTCAACCTCATCTCCACCAAACCACGTCAGAACCTCAACCTCATCTCCACCAAACCACGTCAGAACCTCAACCTCATCTCCACTAAACCACGTCAGAACCTCAACCTCATCTCCACTAAACCACGTCAGAACCCCAACCTCATCTCCACTAAACCACGTCAGAACCTCAACCTCATCTCCACTAAACCACGTCAGAACCTCAACCTCATCTCCACCAAACCACGTCAGAACCTCAACCTCATCTCCACCAAACCACGTCAGAACCTCAACCTCATCTCCACTAAACCACGTCAGAACCTCAACCTCATCTCCACTAAACCACGTCAGAACCCCAACCTCATCTCCACTAAACCACGTCAGAACCTCAACCTCATCTCCACTAAACCACGTCAGAACCTCAACCTCATCTCCACCAAACCACGTCAGAACCTCAACCTCATCTCCACCAAACCACGTCAGAACCTCAACCTCATCTCCACTAAACCACGTCAGAACCTCAACCTCATCTCCACTAAACCACGTCAGAACCCCAACCTCATCTCCACTAAACCACGTCAGAACCCCAACCTCATCTCCACTAAACCACGTCAGAACCTCAACCTCATCTCCACTAAACCACGTCAGAACCCCAACCTCATCTCCACTAAACCACGTCAGAACCCCAACCTCATCTCCACTAAACCACGTCAGAACCTCAACCTCATCTCCACTAAACCACGTCAGAACCTCAACCTCATCTCCACTAAACCACGTCAGAACCTCAACCTCATCTCCACTAAACCACGTCAGAACCCCAACCTCATCTCCACTAAACCACGTCAGAACCTCAACCTCATCTCCACTAAACCACGTCAGAACCTCCGTCATACCTCCATTAAACGAAATAATGTTATGGGTCTTCTGATTGGCTAAAGAACCCCTTTTTAGTTAAAAAAAAAACTTTGCTTGTGTAATAGTATGCACTTTGAATTACTATGATAGTGTGTGTGTATGTGTGTGTGTGCGCGCGTGTGTGTGTGTGCACTCTAGACCTGGTCCTGCCCAGGAGCCTTCAGGAGCGCTTGTTTTGTCCTCTGGGGCACTGCCCCCGCTGCGGTCAGCCCATGTTCACCTCCGCCTACCCCAAAGCCTTCCCCCTGAGAGACACCACCCTGGGCGGGGTGCACCACAGGTCAGCTTCTACCAAACAACCATACATACGTCCACAAACATCTCCCCTACACACAGACATACTGTACATCTACAAACCATCCCCTGTACATACGTCTACACCAGGGGTTCTCAAAGTTTGGACAGCTGAGGGCCAATTTAGGAACCCAAACTGGCAGGAAACGCCGTCAGCATCCCAGTGGTGAAAAAAAACATCGCACCGTGGACCTCTGGGAGTGAGGTCAAGTGAGGTTTAAATCACGAAACTGAGGTTTATCCTTTCAAAGTAATGTACAGTCGGATTAAAAATAACAAATGTAACAGGCTTTAATTGAAAGCTAGAGAGGGTCGACTTTTCTCTTTATATTTATTTATTTTTGTTTAAATTAATAATATACATGTGTATGTCATTGTGGGCCGCCATTGGCCCGCGGGCCGCACTTTGAGAACCAATGGTCTACACAAACATCTCCCCTACACACAGACATACTGTACATCTATACAAACCATCCCCTGTACGTTCATACTGTACATCTATGCATACGTACTGTACATCTAGACATACATTTATGCATACGTCTGGTAGGGAATTTATTTTATTTTTTTATTTTATTTTTTCCAGCGGCAGCGAATGATAGGTAGGTTGTTTTCATTTAAAAACGAGAAAATTCGCTCATCCTTGTACAGAATGAAGAGGTGCTGTACCAAAACGTAATTATAGTTTGCATTTTTTTTTTTTTTCTTTTTTTATAAAGCTCATAAAATAATTTGGGTCGCACATAAATTGACAGGGTCGGTCGGAAACCGGAACCAAACAACATTTTTTTTTTTAGGCCTCAGAGTCTGGCACACTTCGACGGATTAAACATGGAAGCAGGAACAGAGCAGAGGAGGGCCACAGAGGGGACACTAGGACCCACGAGGGATTAGAGGACGCCGTGGCTCGGCTGCTATGACTGTTCTGATCAGCGCTGGAAACGGCTGGGTTCCATTCTGAGGCCCCGTTCACACGAAGCCGAAACGGGCGAAACCGTTACGGTTTCGATCTATCCGGTTTCGAAGTATCTCCGTAAAGACGAAGCCAAGCGAAACCAGGTAGATCTGTAGAAACGCTGTAGTACACATTCCAGGCCCATAAGTGGCGCTGCTTCTGGTACAGAAATCCAGAAGAAATGAAATAAGAAGAAGAGGCGAGCATGCGCATAAAGGCATAGGCATAAAGGCTGCCCTTATGCGCAGGCTCGCATGTGATTTCTGAGACTCCGGGGGCTTAAGAGCCATTGGCTAGGAGGTCGAGGGGTGGGGCGATGACGTCATGGTTTGCGGTTTCAGTCGGTTTCAGGCGTACACACGAATCCAAAACGAAACCGGGTAGATTTGAAACCACCTCCGAGGGTGGTTTCAGAAGTTTGCGGTTTCGGTCAGCGGATTCGCCGGCTTCGTGTGTACGGAAGGCAGAACCGTACAAGACCTTTGCGGTTTCGCCATGAAATCGGCTTCGTGTGAAGGGGGCCTGAGTCGTTGAACCTGTGAGCTAAACCACAGTCTGACTCTTCAGACCGAGAGAAAACCTTCTGGGCTGCAAACAGGAAGCACCAGAATGCTAACAGCACTTACAACACTCCCGCCATTACACACACACACACACACACACACACACACACACACACACACACACACACACACACACACACACACACACACACACACACACACACCACATATCTATCTCTTAAAGCCGTATCCCCCTCTCCATTCCTATGTCACCATCCACTGATTAAACTGTCGTGTGTGTCTGTGTGGGGTATCTCGCTCTAGATCCGCGGTGAGCTTCGTTGCCTACTGCTGCTCCAGCCGCTGCCTGCAGATGTTTGACCTCCAGGGATGACCTCACCTTTGGCCCCGCCCCCTTGGTGTTGATTTGCGCTGTGACTGGTGGCTGTCTGACCCCCGGCACAAGGAGGCCACATTGATTGACAGACTGCCGTGGCGAGGTTGGCGGGGCCCATTGTGAAATGGGTGTGGCCTTTGCGTGCCTTCATCGTCCCCATAAGCGCCGATCGCCAGCGGGGCTGTGAAGGAATGACAGAATGACGCCCAACCAGTTTCCTCGTTGGACTTCAAAGTTGTGCGTTACCAAGGCAACCGGTGACAACGATCATTTCCATGTCCCTGGAGGGGTTGATAACAACCAGCCAATCCAAATTCCAGACCCCCAGACCCCCTGTCTATTACTGTGCACCACCAACATTTTTGATCACCAGCCGCCACTGTTAATGCGTTGAAAAAACATGATTTTGTTCATTGTGTTCAATGTTCACAAATGTATTGATGTGTAGAGCCGACCGCACGACTAAGCGCCTCAATATATTTTATTTAAACACAGGGAAGTTTCATATTGCACAATGTGTGTGTATTTTTGTGCGTGTGAGCTGTGTTCACATAAACCAGAAGGCAGCATACAATATGTAACTTCAAGATAAGTCAATGTTTCCACAAACAACAAGTTATCAGTGAACATTGAGACAAAGTCAGCTTCTTCTCACTTCCGACGCACACAAGACTTAACCTGGATTTACCCCAGACTCACCCCAGACCAAACCTAGATTAACTCTAGACTCATCCAAGACCAAACCTAGATTAAATCTAGACTCACCCCAGACTCATCCCAGTTATCTGATAACTGACATGCTGGATGTTATGCAGAACGTCTGGCCTACACTGGTTTTTGCTTTCAGGGACATAAAATGTTATGTTAAAGTAGAATCAGTTCAACCTCAATCAGTTTAACCAGGTTTTTTGCAGTTTGCACTATTTCAGTTTGAACCTGGTTTGTTGCAGTAGAATCAGTTTGAACCTGGTTTGTTGCAGTAGAATCAGTTTGAACCTGGTTTGTTGCAGTAGAATCAGTTTGAACCTGGTTTGTTGCAGTAGAATCAGTTTAACCTGGTTTGTGGCAGTAGAATCAGTTTAACCTGGTTTGTTGCAGTAGAACCAGTTTAACCTGGTTTGTTGCAGTAGAATCAGTTTAACCTGGTTTGTTGCAGTAGAACCAGTTTGAACCTGGTTTGTTGCAGTAGAATCAGTTTAACCTGGTTTGTTGCAGTAGAATCAGTTTAACCTGGTTTGTTGCAGTAGAATCAGTTTGAACCTGGTTTGTTGCAGTAGAATCAGTTTAACCTGGTTTGTTGCAGTAGAATGAGTTTAACCTAGTTTGTTGCAGTAGAATCAGTTTAACCTGGTTTGTGGCAGTAGAATCAGTTTGATCATCCTGATTCCGGTCACCGGAGGACTCCACTGGTTCCTGTTCTCGGCTGAAACACTGACGGAAATAAAGTGCGAGTGAGTGAGTTTAAGGTATTTTGTTGTGAACATCTAGACAAAACACACCGCCTGTTTTGAATCGCGTTTGTAGTTGTACTGACAGCTCAATGTCCCTCATCTGTCAACACTCAGACGAATAAACTGATTGATTGTGGTTGTTTCTGAGGTTTGAGGAAATGCCTGTGTGACACGACACCAAATGCAAAATAATTTATAATTTGTGGATCCAGTCTGTGCAGCCAGACTATTTTAATATTGTCAACAACTTGGGAGTCACATTTCAATTGGCAGAGCATGACAGAGGAAGAGGAAAACCACTTAAGTTCACTTCTGCGTTCCAGTGAGCCCTTGAGAAAATCACCTACCACATATACATTTTGTGCCAAAAAGGATACATTTTGGCACGGAAAGAAATAATGCCTGTCTGTCTGCCTGTCTGCTTGTACGTCTGTCTGTCTGCCTGTGTGGTGATAGCGGTTAAAAATAAAGAATAGCTCGAGTTTAGTCAAATGCGAACCAGCCTACCCATCTGAAGCGTGTGTCAGGGTGTAGTGTTACTGTAATACTAATAAGTAATACTCTGATACCGTGATACTATGTGAGTACTGTAGTACTATACAAGTACTGTGGGCAGGGTGTCCGCGCATCCTTAAAAATATTTAAATTCATGTTTCTAAATTTAAGGCCTTGATAAGTCTTAAATTCGTTAGAAATGTCATATGCTGGTCTTAAATACTGTAACACAAAGTCTTGAATTTGTTGCGGCAGGACTATTTTTATTAATTTTTTTCTCGTGGGACTTTTCAGGGACAACACCGACACCAAAAGCAAAGGTTTTGTGGATTTTAAATACAGAGCCCAAGCACCAGTCTTACAACTCCAATGAGGGGATAGGAGAACGCTTCCGTTTGATGTTCCCTGACTCGCAAATCGCGAGCAAAATGCTTGGGTTATAATACAGCGGGATCCCAACCACCGTTGCGTGTTTTAGGTCTTGTATTCCATTCAAGGTGGTATTAAAAAGGTCTTAAAAACTCTTAAATTTGACTTGCTGAAACCTGCAGATACCCTGACTGTGGGACTATATCAGTTTGCCGGTACTTGGGGTCCAGTGGGGTTTTACAGTCTGTAAAACCCGGCAACACAACCCACCCTATCAGTGAGCATAGCTGGAGCCCCCGAGCCGATAGGCCGCCATCCCCTCCCCTGCACAATGTCAGCGTTGGTGTGGCTCTGCGTGGCCTGGCCGTGCAAATGCAAATTATGTTGCACTTGTGGATCCAGTCGGTGCAGCCAGACTATTTGAATATTGTCCACAACTTGGAACTAACATTTCTATTGGCAGAGCATGACAAAAGAGGAAACCATTTCCTCCAGACATAGTTGGTTATTGTTGGTTGTTTACTGTGAATGAAACAACATAGGTTTAAGTTCACTTCTGAGTTCCAGTTGGCCCTTGAGAAAAACACGTACCACTTATGAAGGATACACTTTGGCACGGAGAGAAATAATGAATGTAAAAGAAAAGAACCTGTTCTTTTTTAAAAGAACAGGTCAAACAATTATTAAATATGCTCATATCTCCAACAGACAAATATATACGGGTGAAAGTTACATTCCAACCACAAATAACATGGTTAATCAATCAAGGTTAATCAATTATACTCCGGTTAATTAACACTATCAAATATAATGATATGACAACATTACTTTTGTTGTCCTTTAAATGAGCTGTAGGTAGGATTTGGAAGTAGATTTAGACGCTAAACCACCCAAGAACATACCCTCCCTCTCTGCTCCCCTCCCCTCGCTCCGCAGGATTCCCATAACCAATCAGGGAAGAGATACCGTGATTGGTCAGAAATTAGCCAGGAGCGGTCAAAACTCACGTAGAAGCAGACGCAGCCAATTCTCAACTGATATTCTCACAGCACATTTAACTCACTAAAAGCTAACGAATGGCCGTGGTTTATCAAACAAATTACACTGAAATGGTAGCTCTTCAATCTAACAGCATCTTTAAGTAGGCCTGAAGAGCCCATGCACACTTCATAAGATAAGGTGGGGATAGAGAGGGCAGTGTGTAGGTGACACTTTCGGAGAGCCTCTTAATGTTTACAGGTAGCCAACACAGACAGAAGCACTCTTTTTCAAGCCTGTGTTTCAATCTTTGACCTCTTCAGGTAAGTGAATATGATTCATTTGTCTCTTTGAGAAAGGGGGAGAGAGTTTTATGTCCAGTAAAATAATGCACTATTTCAATCTTTTTTTAAGATTGAACAGATAAACTATCATTTGTGTAGGATGCTAGGGTTTTGAATCCTCATTTGAGTGCTTTCTGAATGCATGTAATGCATTAGCATTTATTTGAAAGCAGGTTCCTTCTTAAATGTAATTAAATTCATGTTTGTCCTCACTTTTCTTTACATGCATCAAATAAGATTGCAACTAGTAGACCTAATGATCTGTCCCTTAACGACCATGAAATACTCCACCTTGCCTTCAGTTTTTAAGGATCTGTAACCTAACGAATGCAGATCTCAACCTGATTCTCCGTTTTCTTTTTGATCCGTCAACTATCCCCTGCTTCACTCAGATCTCCAGCTGATCCTCAGCATCTAAGATGGGGAGGAAGAAGATCAGCATTTCCCGCATCCTGGACGAGAGGACCCGACAGGTGAGCCAATCAGAAGAGAGGAAACACATTTCATTTGGTTGGTTTATTTGTAAGCTATTGTACTGAGAGCTGTCCAGTGCAACTCTACAACTGGTTTGACTGGGCACAGCCCAGTGTAACCTATAATTGATTAACCATGTTATCAATATTATTTGTGGTTGGATGTAACTACCACCAGTAAATATTTGTCTGTTGGAGATATGAGCATATTTAATAATTGTTTACCTGTTCTTTAAAAAAGGGTCATTATGAAACATTCATTATTTCTTTCAGTGCCAAAATGTATCCTTCATAAGTGGTACGTGTTTTTCTCAAGGGCCAACTGGAACTCAGAAGTGAACTTAAACCTATGTTTCATTCACAGTAAACAACCAACAATAACCAACTATATCTGGAGGAAATGGTTTCCTCTTTTGTCATGCTTTGCCAATATTAGTTCCAAGTTGTTGACTTTATTCAAATAGTCTGGCTGCACAGACTGGATCCTCAAATGCAACTGATTTTGCATTTGGTGTCGTAACCGACAGACAATAACCAACCATATTAGGAGGAAATGGTTTTCTCTTTTCTATAAACCTGAGTAGAGGGCCCAGAGACCCCGAGTAGAGGGCCAAAGGTAGTACCCCTAGGAGATGGCCCAGGTTGCGCCCAGGGGTACCCCTATACCTGAGTACCTGAGCATCGGGCCCTGTTCCCGGGGTACCTGGGCCCAGGTAGCGCCCTGGGGGTAGGTGGAGCTCCGACACTCTCCCGTTAGGAATGCACTGCAGGGCTGAGCTCTAGTGTGAGCTGGTCCTGACCCGGTGGCTGAGCCCTCTCCCTCCCTCTGTGTGTCTGTCCGTCCCTCTGTGTGTCTGTCCGTCCCTCTGTGTGTCTGTCCGTCCCTCTGTCTTTCTGTCCGTCCCTCTGTCTGTCCCTCTGTCTGTCTGTCCGTCCCTCTGTCTGTCTGTCCGTCCCTCTGTGTGTCTGTCCGTCCCTCTGTCTGTCCCTCCATCTGTGTGTCTGTCCCTCCCTCTGTGTGTCTGTCCGTCCCTCTGTCTGCCCGTCCCTCTGTCTGTCTGCCCGTCCCTCTGTCTGTCTGTCCGTCCCTCTGTGTGTCTGCCCGTCCCTCTGTCTGTCTGTCCGTCCCTCTGTGTGTCTGCCCGTCCCTCTGTCTGTCTGCCCGTCCCTCTGTGTGTCTGCCCGTCCCTCTGTGTGTCTGCCCGTCCCTCTGTCTGTCTGCCCGTCCCTCTGTCTGTCTGCCCGTCCCTCTGTCTGTCTGCCCGTGGTGGGACCAGGTCACCTTCACCAAGCGGCGGTTCGGTCTGATGAAGAAGGCGTACGAGCTGAGCGTCCTGTGCGACTGCGACATCGCCGTCATCGTCATCAGCGGCAGCAACAAGCTGTTCCAGTACGCCAGCAGCGACATGGACCGCACGCTGCTGAGGTACACGGAGCACGGCCAGGCCACGCAGAGCCACACCAACGCCGACATCGTGCAGGTGAGGCGATGGCGGCCTACCCTCACTGACAGGTTGGGTTGTGATGCCTTATCTGCTGAATAACTGTTTTACAGACTGTAAAACCCCACTGGACTAAGTACCGGCCAACTGATATAGTCCCACAGTACTTGTATAGTACTACAGTTCTAACATAGTACCACGGTATCAGAGTATTACTTATTAGTATTACAGTAACACAGTACATCATGAGACATGCTTCAGATGGGTAGGCTGGTTCGCATTTGACTAAACTCGAGCTATTCTTTATTTTTAACCGCTATCACCACACAGGCAGACAGGCAGGCAGACAGACAAGCAGGCAGGCAGACAGGCAGGCAGTCAGGCATGCAAACTGATGGGTGAAACCTGAACTAGATCATCTCTGTCCTTCCGCAACTTTAACTTCTTGCTAATGGCTTTATGGGTATTTGACTACCTACCTGTGTAAACAGATTACCTGTGTGTGTGTGTGTGTGTGTGTGTGTGTGTGTGTGTGTGTGTGTGTGTGTGTGTGTGTGTGTGTGTGTGTGTGTGTGTGTGTGTGTGTGTGTGTGTGTGTGTGTGTGTGTGTGTGTGTGGTTGACGGTGTGTGAACACAGGTTCACATTACTATTGTATCAGGTGTTTTCCGGAGGCCGGCAGCCCGTGCTGTCATCACGTCGTTTGAATGTTTACATGGAATCTCGGATTCCTCGCCAAATGCAAATGAATATTAAAATCATACGGTGTGAAGTGCAGCCTTCCCTGCAGTCAGTTTATTATATTTACATGATTTCCATTATTTAGTCATTAAGCAGGCTGGGAACAATAAACAAGCACAACCAAGGTTTAAATGTGCTCAGTTTATGTGATGAGGCTGGCCCCTTGTGCCTGATGTTCTACTTCCAACAAAGAGCCTTTAAGTCGTAAGATGTAACCTAACCCTTTAAATCGATCTGAACTCATTCCATTGGGTCTGACGTTTAGCCAAGAGAGGGAGGTTCAAGCGTTGTCTGACCCTTTAGTGTGAAGTTTAAGTGAAACCTACCTGGTAAAGAACAGGTAGGTGAAGTCAAAGGTGCAGTCTGAAGGATTTAGTGGCATCTAGCAGTGAAGTTGCTGAGGTATCTTCCCCAACATATAACACTGTTTATGAATATTATATTCCATTTCTGCCATGTCTGTTCCGCTCGATGCCACTAAACTCTAGACACTGTCCCTTTAAGATAAAGCGGGATTCTATACCAACTCTGACAAAGCCTAATCTTTAGCGTCATTGTTATTAATTTTCAGTATACTTTAGAACAGTGTACAGTAGTAGGTATTAGTACAGTATACGTCGTATTTGTTAGTACTGAGTACATTTGTATCTAAACAAACTACTTTCATTATATTGGTACAGCATAGAGTGCTTGTTCTGGCCATGAGGAGCATGAAAGCCAAAACAACCAGACTTAAAAACAGTTTTTATCCACAGGCCATCAGACTGCTGAATGACTCTCTCAAACACTGATGACAACCTGTGTTTGCACTATATTCAATACTGTGAACTGTATTTATTTTCAACCTTGAGCTTCATTTGCACTATGTACTTATCTACTATTAATAGTCAACATCCTATTTATATATTCAAAAACGTCTGTATTTCAATGTCTTTCAGGGCCTTCTGCTGTCTGCGAACATTGCACATGCTAAACAGCACCTTATATTTAACTGTTTTTGTTTAACTAAATTCTGCTCTTTGTACAGATATTTTTAGCAGTTTAGTTTATTTATCTACTTTTATTTTAAGTATATTTTGTGTGAAGGGAACTTGCAAATTAAGAATTTCATTGCCCAGTGTAAACTATGTTTCCATTGTGTAAATGACAATAATCCATCTTGTATCTTGTATCTACTGCTGTATTGCTGTATAACGTTACTTATTGATCCAGCGTTCAGTAGGAGGTGTAGTTACTAAACTACGTCTGTCCCCAGGCGCTGAGTAAGAAGGAGCATCGACGCTGTGCGCCTCCTGATCACCTGACCCCCAAACCGACCAATCACGACGGGCCGCCAGGGCGTCAGGTCAACGCCACACTAACCACACATCACCGCATGGTAAAGCTAAAGTAATCTACAATTAAAATGTATTTATTTAAAATGAATACCTAATATAATATTGTTAGGATTTGATTGTGAGGATGTGGTGATCGTTATACCATTATAATTATAGCTAACATGATTAACGTTATGGGCCTTCTTTTTATCTGGGTTCTTAATCTTAGCCTGGTGGGGGAACTGAAGGTGTAATTCTGCATGAGTTAACAGTGTTTTTACCTGGAAGCGTCGGAGAGGAGAGGGGAGGCCGTGATCTCGTGTTCCTCGGTGCTCCCTGGATGCTCTAACGACGTCCCTCTGAGTGAAAAGCCCTGTTTTAAGATTTCAGTCAATCAGACGTCTTTGTTCTTTAGGCCCACGGGAACCAGGGGCGTGGGGTCCCTCCAGCCCACCCCACAGCCCTCCTGGCCCCCAGCCCTGCGTGGGGGGCAGGGCGATGCAGGGGGGGGGGGTGGAGAGAGAGCCCCTCTGGTCCGGCTGACCTCAGGCTGAAGCCCTACTCCTCAGGGCCGGGTCCGAACCACCTACTGCCCCCCAGGACCCCAGGTAGAGAGAGGAGGGGGGGGGGGGGGGGGGGGGGGGGAGAGGGGGAGAGGAAGAGAGAGAGAGAGAGAGAGAGAGAGGGGGGGGAGAGAGAGAGAGAGAGAGAGAGAGAGAGAGAGAGAGAGAGAGAGAGAGAGAGAGAGAGAGAGAGAGAGAGAGAGAGAGAGAGAGAGAGAGAGAGAGAGAGAGAGAGAGAGTGTGTGAGCATGTATGGCACTATAAAAGTATAGTTTAAGTATATAAAAGTATTATATAGTACAATATTCTAATACTATGATATAAATATAATGTTTCATTCACAGAAGAATTAAAAATAATTATCCCAATTTCTTAATATATGATATATAAAACAGTATAATAATATGAAATATGTATAACGTTTAATAATATACCATAAATAAAACAATCTGATAATCATATGTATAACAACGTCATAATATATAACACACATAACAATGTTTTGTCCCTGTTTCCGTGGTGATGTGTTTTTTTGGTGCCGTCATCAGACTTCACCCTGAGCAGGGCGGGCCCCTCCCTCGCTGGTCTGTTACCGTGGCAACTCCATCGACTGTCCAGGGCGGCGGTGCTCTACGCGCAGACGTAAGCACCGCCTACGTTATCCCGTGACGGACAGCTATAGGAGTGAAGTATGTCACGGCAATGCCTTTATGAGGCGTTGCGTTGCGGACGGAGGAGACCTTTAAAAGAGCGCCGTTTCACGGAGTCTTTTAACAAAGTCTCACCTCCTACCAGTGACTAGGATCATCTCGGAGAGGTTATTGACCAATCACAGCCATCGTCGGGTGCTGTAGCAGCAGCCTGTGTGGCCTGTAATTGGCTGCTTAGCTTCACCAACTCCAACAAGACCAATGAGAAGCCATGATGCCAGGATAAACATCAGGGCTTTACTGAGCACAAAAGATGCACACAAAGATACATCCACATCACGTTAGATGTGTCACCCGTCTCGTTCTGTCTGCAGGTCAAAAGGCTCCGCCCTCCACAGTCGACAAATCAAAGCCGTGCCCTACCCCCTGCTGTTTCCCCGCAGCAGCCAATCAGAGTGCAGGGTTACAGCCGAGGGGGGCGGGGCTTGCTGCAGCGACCGACAGGCGAACAGGACGGACGTCTGCATTCCTCTGGGGGGCTTCGCCAGCCACCAGGGGCCAGCCAATCGGTGAAGCGTATGTGTGCAGACAGCTGGGTGACATAGGGGTCAGAGGTTAAGCGTGATGAGTGTTGATGTCACCTAATACTGTTGTGTTAGTGTTTATTAAGTAGCATTACCGAAGCTTTAAATGCATGCAAATGAGCTGTAAATTACATTTAAGAGCTGTTAATTTATTGTAATGTGTTAGAAATTACTTAGCCATCCATCAACTATTAGTGAAATTCTTTCTGAGAATATTTCTTTGTGAGTTGACCACTGTCCACTGCCTCTGTAGGAGAGCATTTAGAGCACGGGTCTCAAACTCAACCTACCAGGGGGCCGCTGGAGGTAGAGTCTGGGTCGGGCTGGGCCCCATCAATTATTCAACAGAAAAAAGGAGCACAACTGACCCAATCTAAGTTAATAATCGGGCTATAATTAGATCACGTTGGCTATTTAATTGCTGACAACACGGGACATTTCATAGCGGTTGGTGGAAATCGGGACATTTTAGCGTCCTTTGGCTTTTGTCGGGACTCAGGACACGCAACTCAAAATTGGGACTGTCCCGGCAAAACCGGGACATCTGGTCACCCTATCACAAGCGATAAAAAAGCGTGGCAAGCCACTCAGCAAAAAGGTGCGTTTGACAACAATGCTAAACTTTGATGTCAAGTAGGGGGCCACAAATCCATCCTTAATCCATCCCGTTAATCACAGAAGTGTGAGATGCATAACTTCCCTTCAGCCTCTTTAATTGTTTTCGGTAGCTGTAACGTCTTTGGACTGAGATAAAGCTTTAATTGATTGTTTTTCCCATGTGATTGTAGAACGTTGGTGCATTTCAGGGTCCCTCTGTTTTCACATCTCTTAGTCTAGAAACAGGCCAGTGCCTCTCATATTGATACGAGGTGTTATTTCCAACATTTCGCCATTTGTTATGTCTCAACAAGGATGAACCAACAAAATGCCCATGGGTTAGCTAGGGCTAAAGGGGTGAAGTAGTGTTGGTTTTGTGGACTTATGCCATTTTCATCTCAGGTATATCCTTACCTCGCTGTCCCGTTCACCATCCCAGAGTATATTGCAGCTTACAAACATGTCATCGAAGATAACCACTCTCCTAGATCTGTAGCAGCCCAGGTTCCCTATCACACCGTCTCAATGGATGCAGGTCACCCAATTAAGTTCAAATTCAGCTATGCTCCTAAGGGTGTCATTTGTTCGACCAATGAAGGAAGTGTGTGTTCATATTCAGCCAATGTGAGCTAGAGACAGGTTTCCATATCAGGAAAGAATCTGTTTGTAAATGTCCCCCTACCCCCATTAACCCGCGTGCCTGGTGCTTCAGCTGGCCAAACGATTGCCACCGATGCCTTGCCTGCGGTAAATGGGACCGTGTTTGTGTGTGGACAGGACGCTTATTCATATCGGCCTCCTAATGGGAGTGGTTCATGTTACGTCGCTTATGTAGTGCCTGCTTTGGAGATTGTGTCAGAGGAACATTTGGAGGGTAATGCTACCATTAGATCTAAAGCGTGATTTATTCCGTCAGAACTTTCAAGTTGCTACTCCAACTCTGAGAGTCTTTTCTGCTATCTTTCCACACTATGGTGTCACAGTTGCTCTTGCTGCGATTAGAGACTTAGTCCATATTACAGACGCTATAGCGAATGCTTCCGGCCATGACCTGACTGACCTTTATCAGGAATTGTACAGGCTAAGGACAATGATTTCCCAACATCAGTATCTATTGGACTTCCTTGCTGTGCATCTTGGAGGGTTACTGTCTCTTTATCGAGCGCCATTTACACCAGAGATGTTGCACATACGTCCCTTCTACAAATGTGTCTAATTATGTACATGACTTCTATGATAATGTGGCTAGGCTGAAGTTGGAAACCGCTGGTGCGACCTTGAGAGAATGGCTAAGTGGGTTGGGTGGGTCTATGTTTTCTGAGATAGTTGAAATCGCACTGCCCTTTGTCCTTCCCATTATTATGCTTTATGTGGTCGTCAATTTTGCTCTCTGTTCGTTTCACCGAATGACCGCCCCACCAATCAACCCCCCCCGGGTACTGCCCCGATCTTGTTGGCCCCCCTTAGGGTGGCCAACTAGGGTGGCCCAATCCGTCGCGAGGTCTGGTGCCCAAAACGTTGCAACGTTTTTAAGGCTAAGCCTTCCTCTGGGCCCTTTCATTTTGTTCAGACTAACCACTTTGCTGCGGGAACGGTGGGAGCTATTAAAGAAAGGTGGACCTTCACTGCCGAGCAGAGGGAGGTGTCTGGACAGTCGATTTCCTTTATTTTTTCTATTTTTTATCTGTTTTGGTTTAATCATGAGTAGTGATTTTAGTGAGTTTGTTATTTTTTAAGTAGCCTACACCTGTTTTACTTGTGTATGATGAGTATACTTTTATGTTTATGATTGCCTTTTATGCTTTCTTTCATTGATTTAGTTAATTGTTTACCAGTAAATACACTGAATTCTCATTTTTAAGGGTGTTCTTTAAACTACGTTAGTCTAGAAACCGGCCAGTGCCTCTCATACTGATACTAGGTGTCATTTCCAACATTCTGCCATTTGTTATGTCTCAACAAGGAGGAACCGACCTGGTCGTCTGGGACCTAGCCAGGGTTATTAAGGGTTAGACTGCTTGTGTTCTCTTGTTATTCACGTTTTCTCTATTATAATACTCGCCCCAACCCTTTGGTTCGGTGGGAAGAGGGTTCGACAGCCAAGGAGCACGTCGGGAGACTGCCCCTCAACCGCCTAGAAACACTGGAGATTATTCCACCTAAGTCTGCATCTCGCTGTATTACATCCTGGAATAAACCATCTATTCAACCCTCTTATCCAACCTGTCAAGTTGCTTTGATTTCCATTTCAAGAATTACTACTACGCCGAAAAATACACAAAACAGAGGCTATACGAACAGTTTAGAAATAAGCTGAAATTGATCATGATTGAACGTGCATTCACGACTTGACTTGACTCCACCTGACTTGACCTGGGCTATTAACAGGTGTGCTGACTGCTATGAGGATAATACCTGTCTCAAGGGAATCTCCCTCAGCACAGATTGATGTGCACTGGTAATATTTACACGCCCTAGTGAGATTGCGTGACAGTCCCACCAAGGAACGATAAGGAATGCTGCGAGTATGTTCATCTGCTATGTCTTATTAGGCCTATTTGTTAACACTGGAAACCCAGGGTTAGGGTTATCAGACATAAATCATTGATTTTTTTTGAATGATAAGGACACCATTTTGTATCTAACTTTTTATTGAATCTGAAGAATTGTGTAATCAATGTTGTTGTTTTTGTTCAGTGTTAATATAGTAAGTTATTGTTTTACAACCACTTATCTACATTAGGGTTGTGCCTATCAATGTTGATGCATGCATTGATATGGATGTAGCAAATAATACTACTTTGGTGGTGGAAACTGAAAATGTAATTAAGTCCGATTCTGAGTCTATGTGATCATCACTTGAGTGTTTGTTTTGGCTACGGCCCTGGTTGCAAGGCTACGAGGACTGCGTGTGACCGTGTTGTTACAGGTGTCAGTCACTGGGGGGCGACCTGCAGCAGCTCTGAGGGACGCGTAATACCAAGTCAAAATGTTTGGAATGATATTCTTACCTGCGCCTTCCTAGTGTCCCCATAAACATCCCTGATCAAATCAAACAATGCGCGTCCCTGTGCCTTGAATACCTGAAGCAAGGAAGGACCGTGTAAATTATAAGTTGTATAAGTTGTAACTTGTACGTACCACAAGATAATTATGATTGACCTTTGGTTTGACCATCAAGGAAATAACTTCCTCTTGATGGGGGTAGGTAGTTGACAGGCATACTGGTTATACTAGAGAATTGTAAAAGGTCGTCAAAAAACTATAGGCCTTTACTTTATGATTAACCCTGGTCAGTGTGTGCGTGTGTGCATTATACTACTCAATGATCCTTATGCTATTGACTGACTACCTCATCATCATCATCATCATGCAATACGCCCCTTCCGCAGGTAAAGGTGTGTGCTCTGTAACTCAACGCCTGGCTGATATGTTATGTTATAGGCCTACGTCTGAATGCAAAATAAACAAAGCCGATCAAAACTCGGTGTGCGTGTGTGCGCCCGTGCCCGTGCCCGTCCCACCAAACCACCATTCAGGAGAATATGGGCGGCGGCTAGAGCGTAAAGTATGTTGATGAACGACCCACATTATCTCTTTATCTGCCGGCTAACTATTTTGAGGCTGTCATTTATTTCGCCGACCGCCTCTGTCCTGTGATCCGGGCTGAAGGAAGCCCCCCCCCCCACCGCCGCTTACACACAGCGTGCTTTCCACAGAGTGTTCGTGTAGGTGCCTGCTTGTTGTCTTCATTTGTTTCACACTCACTTGTTGAAGACCAGAGGGGAACCGATCGAAACGTACGCAGTGGAGAATGCTGGAGCCTCAGTCGCCAAGGTAAGACGCGGATCTCCTTACTCAATATTTGGTTCACTGACGAGGGTTTGATGGGGTGGGGGATCCCGGTTCCGGATGGGACTTCAGGTGAGTTCCAGTCGGTCTTTTGGAGTTCTTCCACCACACTGTATGTGGGGCTCGCTACCTCAACCTGAGTTAAAGTTGCTCGTTTCTGATCTCATTACGCGTTATCCTTAACTTTGAGTTCTGAATCAGATGAAGACTTGAGCATCGAAATAAATCAGACTAACACTCGACTGTAGTGAAGGAAGCTTTGTTGGTCGGTTGGTGTGTTGTGGTACATCCAAAGCATTTTGCAATGAGGATTTAAGGTTTATTTATGCATATTTATATTGCATGGATTATATGTAAGCGCGACCTGGTTGCGCTTGTCATTGAAAGTGTGTACCCTAGACTGATAATGACAGCCGTCTGTAAATGCACCGTCTGTAAAATGACAGCCTATGAAGCCTGCATGGTGGCAGATGTACAGGTGTGGGGCCTTTGTAGGAGTACGTGTTGCGGGTTGCGGGTGTGCAGTGTCCGGGGCTGCAGCCCTCCCCGTCAGCCAGGAAGCGTTCTCGCTTCTCTCTGGTGGGAAGTGACCGCCTGGGCGTAGCTGTGAGTCATGAGCTCAAGACCAAGAGACCCAATTATTATGACCAAAGGTGTCACATCCGGCCACAGTGTGTGTAATATACTGGAGAATAAGATACAACTCAGTTTATAATATTTCA
>NC_044061.1:4884890-4887390 GCF_902167405.1 Gadus morhua | reverse complement strand
TTCGTAGATAAGCTGGTGTATTTAACCTGGTTGGGGGGACATGATATGGGGTACCTTGCACAACAACTGCATGGACATGGTCTGTTTATGAGGTCAGGGTCCCCTACCCCCCAGACTACCTCACCTTGACCACGCACCTTGACCCCCTCACCCACCCACCGTCATACTGTCACTATAGCAACCGAGCAAGGTCGGGCTGGTGTGTGTGTATGTGTGTGTGTGTGTGTGTGTTTCTCTGGTGTGTGTGTGTGTGCGTGTGGGGGGTGTCTGTGTGTGTGTGTGTGTGTGTGTGTGTGTGTGTGTGTGTGTGTGTGTGTGTGTGTGTGTGTGTGTGTGTGTGTGTGTGTGTGTGGCTGTGTGTCTGTGTGTGTGGCTGTGTGTCTGTGTGTGTGTCTTTGTGTTTTAAACTACTTTTCTGTGTCGTGTGGCCCTCAAATGTAATTGGTGGTTGAACTTGGCAGCGACGAGTAGTACCAGAATAAGCCTGTCGTTGTACTGGGCAGCTCCCAGTACAACCATCAGAAGACTTTAATTGTACTGGGCAGCTCCCAGCACAACCGGTAGAAAACTGTAGTAGTACTGGACCAGTGCAACCAGTAGAAGACTGTGGTTGTACTGGAAAGCTCCCAGTAGAACCAGTAGAAGACTTGCACTGGGCCGCTCGCTCCATGTGATCCAGCAGGTCAGGGTTGAAGACCGATCCTTGAGTCGCTGTTCCGTAACTCCTCCCTGTGTGTCAATAAAGTTTGTTGAGTCAAACTGGTGACGCTCTGCCCTCCTCATTCCCCACCACAGCCCCCGCCGCAGCATCAAGCTCCAGGCCGACGCATAAGCACGCCGTCCGTCCGTCCGTCCCTCCGTCCGTCCGTCACCATGGAAACCAAGAAGCACAGCATGCTGAGCAGCCTCCGGAACAAGACCCGCCCGCTCATCTCCCACCTGCGGCGGCCGCGCCACGGCGACAAGCGCGCCCTGAGCGCCTCCAACCCCAACGTCTCCGTCGTCGACGGCCCCGCCGCGGGCCCCCAGCCCCCGGAGCAGCACTCCCCGGTGTGGAGCCACAGCAGCCCCACCTCCAGCGACGCCGCCAGTCCGCTCAGCCTGCACCCCGACCAGGACCGGCCCGCCGAGCACCGCCTGCACCCCTCCGGCGGCGGCGGCGGCCCCCTGGCCCTGGGTGGCGGGGCGGCGGCCACGGGGCGAGGCGGACCGGGGGAGAGGGAGGAGGGAGAGGAGGCCGAGGAAGAGGGAGGTGGAGGGGGCACGGAGAACAGGCGTACCCCCGATGGGGATGGACACCGGGACAGCCCGTTGTCATGGCCGCAGGTACGTCTTCCGGCTACGCTTGCGCTAACGCTAACCCCGCATGCAACCCCCGCTGCATCTGGAAGTTAGATGTTTAGACGATTAGAGACGGTGTCCAAACTATCTAGTACTTCTGTTGACGCATTTTGCAGGCACTTTATCCCATCTTAAGATGATGGTCATTAAGGCGGCATCTTGCTGTAGGATGACTCCAGGTAGACTGGGATCATGTAGGATCTAACCCTGTCATCACTCTAACCACTAGTCCAAACTAACCCGGAGTAATGTGCACAATGTATACCGAATGTAACGTGATACATCAGCCCATATTTGTGTGTTTAGCTCCAGAAGGCCTTCTGTTTGTCCTTTTCATCCATATCCTCATCAGGTTGACACACACACACACACACACACACACACACACACGTGTGTGTGTGTGTTTAGCCTCAACACATGGGTTGTTCTCCAAACAACATTTAGCGACCGGGCGTTCATGTGAAGAGCTGCTATCCTTTACGTGAAGAACCTGTGTCTACACCACTGCTCTCTCCTAGTAATGTCTGCTTAACGCTGTGCGTGTCAGTAATCGTCCCATGACTACCCGAGAACGCAGGCCGGTTACCAAACATCATGCGACCCTTAAAGGTCAGAGATGTGGCTCAAGACACACGTTTGATTGACATGTGTCAGGTGACACAGAACGCTGACATGAAACGTACAGACGTAAAGGACAGACCAGCTACTTCCTGTCCGGGAACAGAAAAGGCGCATACATTTTACAACAATGAAATAAAACAGTTTCCCAATCATAATAATTGCAGTTGAACCGTTGTATGAACATGAAGTGTGTTGTTAATCCACGCTGGGTATGGATGAGGGAAAGTTGTGCTGTCGGGGAATGCTGTGTGTTGGGAACATACCTGCACAGGTACAGCCTTTTCAGGTATGCAGGGGAACAGACAGACAGACAGACAGACAGACAGAGAGAGAGAGAGAGAGAGAGAGAGAGAGAGAGAGAGAGAGAGAGAGAGAGAGAGAGAGAGAGAGAGAGAGAGAGAGAGAGAGAGAGAGAGAGAGAGAGAGAGAGAGAGAGATTTGATATGTATAGATATTTTGTATTTAAAGGTTCATACTTATTATTATTATTATAATATATACCTTACCTTTTTACTTTTTATAACGCTGTTTATTTTAT